>NC_090646.1:529189247-529489247 GCF_040937935.1 Hyperolius riggenbachi | reverse complement strand
GAATCCTCCATTCAGCCGCAATCAACTCCTGGCACTTGGCTCAGCCGGGCTCAGTCTGACTGAGTGACGTCAGCTGGGGTCTTCTGCGCTTGTGCAGAAGGTCCGTGCATGCGCAGAAGGCCCCCCACTGACGTCACTGAGCCATATACTGGAGAAGATTGTGGCTTAACGGAGGCACTCAGGAGGATGACTAGGGATACATTCATGCTTAAGGGCTGGAGGAAGCCTCGGGTAAGTAAAAAAATGGCCACTTGACTCATCTCTAAGTCTCTTTAAGGTCTAATTCCACTTGAGTGAAAAGCTATTGCATGTAAGTAGTGCATACAGTTAAGTAATTTATTTCTTTAAAGTATCTTCCTGTGATCAATGTCTCAACTGGCAGCTCAGATCCAATGGTAAAAAGAGTGGCACTCTTTCAAAGCAGGAGAAGTGGGTGCCCAAGCCTCAATAGATCCTCACACCTCCAGACAACTGGCAGCTCAGGTGAGCTAAAAGAGAACATAGTTGGGCGTGACCGCACATGGGCTGTGAGAAGTTTTTTTAGCATTTTAATTCACTGTTAGATGTGAACAGTACAACCTGTATAAATGAAACACTCACTGCAAAGTAAAATGCAACATGAAAACTTATGCTGGGTACACACGTTGCAATTTCCCGCTCGATCTGCGGGATCGATTCGATTATTTCCAACATGTTCGATCGGGTTTCGATGGATACAGCCGTCGATTTTGCATATTAAGTATGAAAAATTGACGGCTGTATCCATCGAAACCCGATCAAACATGTTGGAAATAATTGAATCGATCCAATTGATCCCGCGGATCGAGCGGGAAATCGCAACGTGTGTACCCAGCATAAGAGCAATCAAGTTAGCCAAACTTTGAATTGTTGCCATGGCTACAAGGGACAATGTCTTTAAAGGCACAGCTGGCTGCAGATTGAACTAGATAGGTAATTTTAAAAGCATTACAAAATCTATTGTGCTTCAATGACATAGTCTGTAGATTTTTCTTCAATGCAGTTACACTTTACACCTTAGGAGAGCAGTAAAGGCGGCAGATATGTGTCTGCAATAATCATCGGTTTTTCAGATGTATAGTTCACAGCTTTCTTATCATTTTTCTGCATCTGAAGAAGCAGATAGCTGTTGCATACACACTCTCTATCAGTGGTGCTCAGCAGAGCTCGAATATTCGAGTAGCTCGAATATTCGAGCTCTTTTTTCAGCTATTCGAGCTCGAATACCGAGCTCGAATAGCTGCAGCTTCTCGAATGGGCTATTCGAGTGAACTCGAATAGCCCATTCACTATTCGAGCTATTCGAGCTAACAGCGCTATTCGAGCTCGAATACCGAGCTCGAATAGCATCATAGCACAGATTGATGTCCTTAGAGCCAATCAGAGGGCTCCCAGGCCGTCTGACGGCAGCCAATCACAGAGGGGGACCCTGGCCAGCCCCTACCCTATAAATAGCGGCCGCCATGTTCCGTTTTTCCGTCCTTGCCTGACTTTGTACAGAGAGAGATCTGCTCCTTTGTGCTTTGGCTTAGAAAGAGCTTTATTGTGGTCAACTACCTAGCGTTTTTGCTCACATACACCTCCTATACACACCTATATTGTTGTTAGTTAGATAGACATTGTATTTTAGTTAGTAGCTTGTGTGTTACATAGAGACAGACACAGCTGCTGCAGGCAAGCTCACACTGCTTTAGGCCTCAGGGCCTTGCCTGTGTGGGCAGCTGTCCTCCTGTCCTCTGTTAGTTTATTATACCAGTGTTTCTGCTGTCCTACCTTTACTACTGAGTGATTGTATTTTGTAGTAACTGTACTAGGACACTCACTGTCACTGTTTGTTCATAGCTCCTGCGTGTGTGCGTGCACAGTACACAAACTCTATTTCCTTCTGATTACTATTGATTATTGTAATTTCTAGTTGTACTTACTAACTACTTACTACTAGGGACACTCAGTCACTGTTCATAGGCTAGCTCCTGCGCTGCGTGTGTGTGTGCGTGCACTGTCAGTACACACACTCTATTTCCTTCTGATTACTACTGATTATTGTAATTTCTAGTTGTACTTACTGTTACTACTTACTACTAGGGACACTCAGTCACTGTTCATAGGCTAGCTCCTGCGTGTGTGTGTGCGTGCACTCACTGTCTGTAGTGTACACACACTCTATTTCCTTCTGATTACTACTGATTATTGTAATTTCTAGTTGTACACTTACTTACTACTTACTACTAGGGACACTCAGTCACTGTTCATAGGCTAGCTCCTGCGTGTGTGTGTGTGTGCACTCAGTACACACACACACTCTATTTCCTTCTACTTAATCTGATTACTACTGATTATTGTATTTTCTAGTTAGTGTACTAGGGGACACACTCACTGTTCACTGTTCACACTTATACTGATTACTGAATTATTGTATTTTGTATTAGTACTGTACTAGTAATCACTTAGCGATCTAATCACTTAGTGATTAGTGTCACCTCACCCACCAACCCACTCCATTAAAGTACCCCACTTTTTCACCCGCCCTTTTAAAAAACTTTTTTGTTTACGCCCAAAACATCAAAGATGTCTGGAAGTGGCAGCCAGCGCGGTTTGGGCAAGGGGAAGGGCAGCAAGGGAATCAAGAGGAGAGGGAGCAGCATTGTGGCAAGCCGCGGCCGCGCCACCATGCACAGTTCTGCAGCAGCAGCAGCTGCGTCAGTGGCTAACATTCCTCCTATAGCCACTGGCCGTGGACGCCTTGGGCGCCGCCCAGCAGGAGCAACTCACGCTGCAGAGACGCAGCAGCAGCAGCGTGTAGTACCTGCTCTTATTTTCCTCCAGCCGGGTCGGAAACGTCTCATTGAGGAAAAGGATGCAGCTACTGTGGTGCAACTGATGACGGAGGATGAGCAGCCCGCCATCAGCTCTGCATCCGAGGCCTCCACCCTCACCACCACCACCACCCCTGTTCGCAGCAGCCGCCCAGCAGGGCCTGGGGAGGAGGCCAGTTCACCGTCACAAGTTGGTGACCTGTCACTCAGCAGTATTTTTACCCCAGGCACCATCAGGGTATTGTCTGCTGTTGTTGGCGATTTGGAGGAGGAGATGCTGATGGGCACTTTGGGGGATGAGGGATTGGACAGCAAGACTGTGGCGATAGTCAAGCAGCCCATCCATGCATCAGGAGAGGAGTTTGGGGGGTAATCATCCCAGCAGGACATGTTTCAGGAGGGGGGGGATGATGATGATGATGATGTGGTGACAGACAAAGACTGGGTGCCGCCACCACCAGCACCTGGGGATGTCATCATCAGCAGCTCTGAGGAGGAGGAGGAGGATGCGCTTGTGGGCCTTGCAAGGAGGCGCATCATTGCAAGAATTGGCAGCAGTAGGCAGGTCCCACAGCCTGCTGGTGTCTCAGGCTCAGCAGCAGCAGCAGCAGCATCTGCCAGTACCACCACCAGCCGCACCCAAGCCCCCGCCCCAACCACCACAGGGAGACAGGCAGCAGCGGCTCCAGGCCGTAGGGGGTTGTTTTTGTCACCAATCTGGCGATTTTTCACCATGCCCACAGTGTACAGCAAGTACGCCACTTGCAACCACTGTCAGTGGAAGTTGAGCAGAGGTGCAGACCCCTTAAAGTTCAGCACCAGCTCGCTCATCAACCACCTTGCTGAGAAACATTTCCACCAGCATGAGGAGTTCCAGAGGCTGAAGGCATCTGGTGCTGGCAGTGGCACCACACCCATCACTGCACAGCCTTCAGCAGCAGCAGCAGCAGCAACAGCAGCCACCCGCCCTCCTGCTCCTCCAGCAGCACCAGCAGGAGTGCGGAAACGCACTGCTCCTCCCCCCTCTGCAACTCCTGCCGCCGACACTGAGGCCTGTTCTGGCAGCCAGTCCTCAGTGGCCTCCTCTGCTGTGTCAGCTGATTCCCGTGCCAGCAAAAGGCCACGCCAGAGCCTTTTGAGCGAGTCCTTCCAGGGGGTGGTTAGGGCTCTGCCTCCCAGCAGCCGTCGCGTGCGTCAGCTGAACGGCTTGCTGGCACGGGCCATGTGCTCCCAACTCCTGCCGTACACGCTCGTGCAGGAGGGGAGCGACATGCGTGCGCTGCTTGCTTGTGCAGCCCCAGACTGGCAGCTCCCCAGCAGACACTTTTTCGCCCGCAAGGCCATTCCTGCACTGCACCGCTTTGTGATGGCCAATGTGGAGCGAGGGCTGGAGCACGCAGTTGGTGAAAGGGTCCACGTCACCATGGACTCCTGGAGCAGCCGCTTCGGGACAGGCCGCTACCTGTCTTTCACTGTCCACTGGGTCAGCTTGGTGGAAGGGAGTGAGGATGGGAGAGCAGCAGCAGGCACAGCAGCAGCAGCAACACAGTGGGTAGTGCCACCCCGCAGGGTCAGGGGAACTGCAGCAGGTTCCTCCGATCCTCTGCCATCCTCTGGCACACCTGGCCAAACCCCCCGCCTCAGCAGCAGCGTGAAGGCCCGCCACTGCCAAGCGCTGCTGCAGTTGGTCAGCCTTGGGAAGTCCAAATTGACGGCAACCCATGTGTTGGCCAAACTCCAGGAGCAGGAGAGGATTTGGCTGACCCCCAGAGGCCTCAGAGTCGGAGAGGTGGTGGCCGACAATGGGGCCAATCTGGTTGCCGCAATTGACAGGGGAAACCTGACCCACATCCCCTGTCTTGCCCACGTGCTGAACCTGGTGGTGCAGAAGTTCTTGCGCACCTACCAGGGGATGGGCGAACTGCTGGAAATGGCAAGGAACGTTGTGCGTCACTTCCGGCGCTCGGCTGCAGCCTGTGCGAGCCTGGAAGACGTGCAAAAGGAGCTGGAGCTGCCATGCCATCGGCTGATCCTTGATGTTCCAACTCGCTGGAACTCCACCCTGGCGATGTTGGAGCGTCTGGTTGAACAGAAGCACGCTGTCAACCAGTACCTTGCCCAGGCCACTGTTTCCGCCGCTCAGAGAAGGGACAAGGCCAGCAACATCCCGTCCATCGTCCCCGATGATGACTGGAGGCACATGCAGCAGGTGTGCTTAGTGCTGGCTCCCTTTCTGCAGGCCACTAACATGGTGAGCAGGGACCATGCTATGGTCTGCGAGTGGGTGCCCCTGGTTTGTCTGCTGAACAAGGCCCTCGATGCTTTGCTGGAACAGGGAGCGGCAGCCTTGGACCAGCAGGAGCGGCAAGCAGCTGCACAGTCCACCTCTGAGGGGGAGGAGGAGGAGGACTTGGTGGCGGTCCCTGACCTTGCTGCTGATGAGGGGGATCAGCACAGCGCAGCTGAGTTGGTGCGGGGGTGGAGAGAGGATGAGGCGGCAGAGGAGGAGGATGAGGACAGCACTGCCGTCGATGTGCCAGCACACGTGGCCCGCCTCTTCCCAATGGCAGCGCACATGCTGACGTGCCTGCGCAAGGACCCCAGCGTGATCCAGATGAAGCAGAGGGAGGACATCTGGATCTGCATGATGTTGGACCCACACCTCAAGGGGAAGTTGAGCCAGTTCCTGCCGCCTGCAGGATGAGACCCATCGCAACAAATAAGGAGCTTGCAGCAGGCCCTTGTTGAGCGCTTGGAGGAAGCCTTCCCCCAGCCTTCCACCCCCACTGTCCAGCCAGCACAGAGGCAGCAGCAGGTGCCTGCATCCAGCAGCAAGCGCCCCACAGACCTGCTGTCTCTCAGCAACGAGCTCTACAGGACTGTAGAGGCTCCGGCAGCAGTGACTAGAGAGAAGGTGCATGCAGCAGCATCCTCCTCCGGTCACAGCCAGCGCCTGACCCGAATGGTGGCTGACTACATGGGGAGCGAGCTGGCGCAGTACGCCCTGGAAGTGCTGTCCTGCCCCCCTTCCAGCGTGCTGTCCGAGCGCTGCTTCAGTGCAGCTGGTGGCGTGGTCACCGAGAAACGCTCACGTCTGTCTCACAAGTCTGTGGACAGACTGACGTTTCTCAAGATGAACCAGGCGTGGGTGGAAGGCGAGTTCCTGGCCCCTGTTGTCGGCGAGAGGGGGACATGAACTGGCTGCCGGAAGAACCATCGTTAATGTGCCTTACCACCCTTTACCACCTCCTGGCTCCTGCTCACTAAGCCAGCCTGGTTCACTTTGACTATTACGTCGCCTGCAGCCACACATTTTACATCTACAGTGGGCTGCTGTGTACTGCCCTTCTGCTGTCTGTCTGTCTGTGTTTCCCACTGCCAGGGTACACAGATTTACCTTCTGCTGCCGCTCTGCCACCAGCTATTATGTCCAACAATAGCTATATCTGTGTAATTTGCTGTAAAAAAAAAAAAAAAGTAAACCATTAAAAAAAAAAAAAAAAAAAGGTATAAACAAACACTTGGGAGCACCCTCCAAGCTCTGAATATAAAGTGTGTGCCAAGATCCTGGCCCCTATACCACAAGGGGCAAAAACTGCAAAACTTCCTGAAAGGATCGGCACCACACAGAAGGTTGTATTTATAAGCTCTTCAAATCTTTATTCCATAAAAATCGACAAGGCAGCCATTAAAAAAAAAAAAAGGTTTAATTTTTCTGAGGTGCCCGGGTTGAAAACTGTGTTGTCCCAGTTGTGTATTGGACACGATGTGGGCTGCACGACCGCTGTCTGGGACCTCCTGTTGTGTTTATTTACAGCCCTGGTATCAACGCTAGGTACCATGGCTATTATGTCACGCTGCCTACCTACCTGCTGCCACACTCACACTACAGTCTCCTCCATTCCTCCTGCTGCTGCTGCTGCCTGTCTGTGTTTCCCACTGCCAAGGGTACACAGATTTACCTTCTGCTGCCGCTCTGCCACCAGCTATTACGTCCAACAATAGCTACTCTCATTACTCCTCCATTCCTCCTGCTGCTGCTGCTGTCTGTCTGTGTTTCCCACTGCCAGGGTACACAGAATTACCTTCTGCTGCCACTCAGCCACCAGCTATTACGTCCAACAATAGCTATATCTGTGTAATTTGCTGTAAAAAAAAAAAAAGTAAACCATTAAAAAAAAAAAGGTTTAATTTTTCTGAGGTGCCCGGGTTGAAAACTGTGTTGTCCCAGTTGTGTATTGGACACGATGTGGGCTGCACGACCACTGTCTGGGACCTCCTGTTGTGTTTATTTACAGCCCTGGTATCAACGCTAGGTACCAGGGCTATTATGTCACGCTGCCTACCTACCTGCTGCCACACTCACACTACAGTCTCCTCCATTCCTCCTGCTGCTGCTGCTGCCTGTCTGTGTTTCCCACTGCCAAGGGTACACCAATTTTACCTTCTGCTGCTGCCACTCTGCCACCAGCTATTATTACGTCCAACAATAGCTACTCTCATTACTCCTCCATTCCTCCTGCTGCTGCTGCTGTCTGTCTGTGTTTCCCACTGCCAGGGTACACAGAATTACCTTCTGCTGCCACTCTGCCACCAGCTATTATGTCCAACAATAGCTATATCTGTGTAATTTGCTGTAAAATAAAAAAAAAAGTAAACCATTAAAAAAAAAAAAAAGGTTTAATTTTTCTGAGGTGCCCGGGTTGAAAACTGTGTTGTCCCAGTTGTGTATTGGACACGATGTGGGCTGCACGACCGCTGTCTGGGACCTCCTGTTGTGTTTATTTACAGCCCTGGTATCAACGCTAGGTACCAGGGCTATTATGTCACGCTGCCTACCTACCTGACTGCCTGCTGCCACACACTCATCCTCCTCCTCCTGCTGCTGAATTTACCTCCTGCTGTCTGTGTGTTTCCACTGCCAGGGAGCACATACAATGGCGCTTCCAACATGCGTGCGCCACCAGCTATTTATTACGCTCAAAAATAGCTGCATTTCTTTAAAAAAAATATATAAAAGAGAAATAAGTGAAGAAGAAGAAGACGATATAGAAGAAGAAGAAGATATAGAAAAAGAAGAAGACGAAATAGAAAAATAATAAGAAGAGGATATAGAAAAAGAAGATATACAAAAAGAAGATGAAGAAGAAGAAGAAGATGAAGAAGATGAAGAAGATGAAGAAGATGAAGATGAAGAAGAAGAAGACGACGATGAAGAAGAAGATGATGAAAAGATGAAGATGAAGAAGATGAAGAAGAAGAAGATGAAGAAGATGAAGAAGAAGAAGATGAAGAAGAAGAAGAAGAAGAAGAAGAAGAAGAAGAAGAAGAAGAAGAAGAAGAAGAAGAAGAAGAAGAAGAAGAAGAAGAAGAAGAAGACGACGATGAAGAAGAAGATGATGAAAAGATGAAGATGAAGAAGATGAAGAAGAAGAAGATGAAGAAGAAGAAGAAGAAGAAGAAGAAGAAGAAGAAGAAGAAGAAGAAGAAGAAGAAGAAGAAGAAGAAGAAGAAGAAGAAGAAGAAGAAGAAGAAGAAGAAGAAGAAGAAGAAGAAGAAGAAGAAGAAGAAGAAGAAGAAGAAGAAGAAGAAGAAGAAGAAGAAGAAGAAGAAGAAGAAGAAGAAGAAGAAGAAGAAGAAGAAGAAGAAGAAGAAGAAGAAGAAGATGATGATGAAGAAGAAGAAGAAGAAGAAGAAGAAGAAGAAGAAGAAGAAGAAGAAGAAGAAGAAGAAGAAGAAGAAGAAGAAGAAGAAGAAGAAGAAGAAGAAGAAGAAGAAGAAGAAGAAGAAGAAGAAGAAGAAGAAGAAGAAGAAGAAGAAGAAGAAGATGATGAAGAAGAAGAAGATGAAGAAGATGAAGAAGAAGAAGAAGACGATGAAGAAGAAGATGAAGATGAAGAAGATGAAGAAGATGAAGAAGAAGAAGATGAAGATGAAGAAGATGAAGAAGAAGAAGATGAAGAAGAAGATATAGAAGAAGAAGAAGATATAGAAGAAGAAGAAGATAAAGAAGAAGAAGAAGATATAGAAGAAGAAGATATAGAAGAAGAAGAAGAAAATGAAGAAGAAGAAGATATAGAAGAAGAAGAAGAAAATGAAGAAGAAGAAGAAGAAGATATAGAAGAAGAAGAAGAAGAAGATATAGAAGAAGAAGAAGATATAGAAGATAAAGAAGAAGAAGAAGAAGAAGAAGAAGAAGAAGAAGAAGAAGAAGAAGAAGAAGAAGAAGAAGTATATACACTACTGAACAGAATTTTGGACACAACTTCTCTTCTCTTTCCACCTTTTTTTTTAAAGGAACATCCCCACATAATCACTTGCTGTTGTTACTTGGGAAAAAAGATGTTTCTTGCATCATTCACCCTCAAAACAAGTGTTGGAAGCTATTTAAGGCCAATTCGAATAGTCAGCTCGAATAATGAGCTTGAATACCGACCCGATTAGTGAGCTCGAAGTCCGAGGTCGAATCGAATAGTAAAAAATATTCTACTCGAATATTCGACCGAATTCAAATAATTTACTATTCGAATTCGACCAAACTCGAATAATAAAAAGGGGTATCCGAGCATCACTGCTCTCTATAGCAGTGAAAACAAACAGCGTGGGTGATGGAGGGAACATGTTTTGATATAAGGGTGATTTACTTGATACCGGTATATCTTAGCTTAAATGAATATTTGGCACCGTTTTATTTACTCACAAATTAGAATCTTATAAAAGTTGCAGAAAAGTAAGATTGCAGATCTTGAAAAAATCTATTTCAATCAAAATTGCAAAATTGTAGGATGGAACAAAATATTGTACCATAATCTCCACTCCTCACTGTTTTCAAATTGAAAAATGCTTTGAGTAATAGATACAGTCTCATGTCAACTCATTCTCTCACTTTTTGTAATATCTAGATTTTTTTTTTACTGTATAGGTAGTTCAGAGCAGTTCCAATGGTCTTTCTTCCTTAGCAGATTGTACTTAGTGAAAGGGTCTAGTACGAAATACCTTTGCACCCAAACCATTTTGAAAGCAAAGATTAGTACAATTGAATGCAAATCTCATGCAAATTATTATTATTTTGTATTTATATAGCGCCGCCATCTTCCGCAGCACTGCACAGAGTATAACAGCCTTGTCTTGTTAACTGTCCCTCAGAGGAGCTCAGAATCGAATCCCTACCTAGTCATATGTCTATGTATTTATCGGATCATAAGTAATCTAAATCCAATTTAGGGGGAAGCCAATAAAATAATGGCCCCAGGAAAATAATAAATTATTCAGTGCCCATCTTTTGGAGTCTTGTAAGAGAAGGAATGAGTGGTCACATGACTGCTAATTTCATATATTTAGAATATTATTATTATTCAGTATTAATTAAATACTGATATCTTCTGTAGCACTTTACACTTTTTGCATTGCAAGTGTGGGTTGTGTTACCTTTGTGGGGGTAGCCAGATCCTCCTTTAGTATATAGCCAGTGTATATAGCCATATCCCACTTGTATATAGCCAGATCCCCCTTGTATATAGCCAGATCCCCTCAACCACACCACCGCCTACCTACCTTCTCTGCCCCAACTTCCTCAGCACAGCAGAGGGAATTCAGGGCACTGGTAACACCCTGCGTACATCTGTGCTCTTCACTGTGTCCTCGCCTTTTCTGCCTCTTCAACTGCCACTAGGGCTTATTTAAAGGACACGGCAAGGAACAATAAAAATAAAAAATCCACTTACCTAGGGCTTCCTCCAGCCTTTTGCAACTGTCCTGTGCCCTCACTGCAGTTCTGCTCCCCACCGGAGGTCCCCTATGGTAAAAGAGGCCTATTTACGCTCCAATGTGCATCTCATGTGGTCGCGCTGACGTCATCCGGACTGTACTGCTCAGGCACAGTAGTTCTGCGCCTATGCAGTACAGTTTGGATGACTCCAGTGCAACTCAGTGAGCTGCACGCTAGAGCACAAGTAGATGCCGACCTGCTGAGGTTGGCATCTGCACCGGAGGAGACTGGGAGCCACCAGAGCTGCGGCGAGAGCACAGAATGGCTGTCAGGGGCTGGAGGTACAGTAAGCGTATTTTTTTATATTTTTAGGCTCCTCGGACCTTCCCTTTAAGGGGGAGGGCTTATATTTCAAACATGCTCTAAATATATGCTAGGGCTTATTTTAAGGGGTGGTCCTACTTTTGGGGAAACGGTAGGAGCTACAGGAAGGTTAGAAGATGGCTCTGATGGCTCAGTAAGTATTTTAATCCCTGCAAAAACCCTGAAGACCCCAAAACTTAGTCCCTGTTATCCCCTCAAGCATGCCAGTTAGAGACTTCCAGTTGCCTAAGGTCTGGATAACGGGGACTTTGCTGTATCATTTTTTCTGTGCAGCTGGAGAGGCCAAAGTCAAAAGAGGCCAAAACATTTGGATCTGTGCAAACCCTCCTTATATTAGGGTTGTGATCAGGGTAGTGATGAAAAGTTTGTTATTATTTAGGTGTGCAATTTTTTTGTGCAAATTTTTGAGCTAAAACAAATGATTTTTACACTTTCTGTGAATTTTCCATATTTCGAAAATATTTTTTCAAAATCGTAAATAACATTTCCAAAGCGCAAATTTGCAAGCAACACTGTACATTAGCTCTAATACTATAACCTTTTACTTATTTATGTTTAGCAAATTTAATTTTAAAGTATACATAAACAAAGTAAGACATTTAAACTAATTATAAAACAGGCCTCTGTTACACAGACATTGTTGAAATATATATGGGGCAACTATTTGACTTCCCTTACAGGGTTGCCAAGTGTCCGTAAAAAGACGGACTGTCAGTAAAAAAGCTCTTAAAAAACTGCTGTCCCTAGTGCCCGTATTTCCTGGGCACTCGTCCGTCTAAATACACATAAACTCCTTTGATCTCTGCATGTTCCCATGCACGCTCTATTTCCCCCTCTCTCAGCCTCCCTCCTCCTCCGAGTCCCGTCCAATGACTGATCGGCTTTTGATGCCGGCTCCTCTGCTGCCCAATAAGAGAGAGGCAGCTAGAAGTGATGCAGGCAACCTATCCTCACCCAGTTACGAGAAAGAGGACACTTCACGGAGAGGAGACAGTGACTGCAGTGAGTGTAGCGTCCTCTTCCCTCCGACCATGGCATGCATCTAATAAGTGAGCCTCTCATTTATCTTCTTGGCGCCTCTCTCCAGTCACTCAGAGAGAGAGAAAGAGGCATCCCTAGCACTGTTGCTGGCAGCTCCATCCGCATCAAAGCCAGACAGGAATAAGTAAGTGCTCTGGGCAGCAGCAAAACGGTGACCTGGCTCTTCCTCATAACATAAATCTCCTGTAGTGAAGTCAGGGAGTCTCCCACACATGAGAAATGCTGTGAAAAGACTGCTCTGCAGGAGGGGAGACATGCAGACTAGCACACTAGCAAGCCACAGTCAGCAGCAGCTGCAGAAGCCAGCAAGTGAGTCAGACTGTCAACGTCTGTGTTAGTGAGTGGAATATGTCACAGGGAATCTCCAGCATTTAGAATGTCTATGAAGAATGCCAAATGTGTAGCGACTTCAAAAAAGTCATATACTTTCACATAGAGAGAGCATACTCTCCTATAGAACTTTCCCTGTCCTCTCCCAGGGCTCTTTCACATTAGGGCAGATGTTGTGCATTAACGGAAATGGCTAACGTTTGCGTTAACCAAGGTAAGATGAAAGTCCATAGACTTTCATTTTACCTTTCACACCCTACGCTGCGTTTCGATGCGTTGCGGTTCAGACGCACCCGGGCGCAGTTTTTCGTCCAACGCACCCGCGAGCCGGCGTTTTCCTTCTGGTTTAATTAGCAGCTCCCGCCGCTGATTGCGTCGCACCGCAGATACCTGACGACACGCCGCAGGCAGACAACGCATGCAGGAGAAAGGCCCCTGCACACGTTGTCTAATGTGAAAGAGCCCTCAGTGGAGTTGCTTCAGCGTTGTACCTTATTCAAATTTGCCACTTCTGGAAGCCCTCCTGTCCTCAAGTGCTTCAAAACACAGGCAGTTCCGTACCATGCGATTGCACACTTGTGCATGTGCAGTACAAAGCCGCTCGTCTTTAGCAGTACTCAGGTACAGGAGAGCTTCAGGAGGTGGCAAATTTGAATTAGGTACAGCGCTGGAACAGTTCCACAGAGAGGACACGGAAGGTTCTATAGGATCCAGAGCCTTCCCTCTACATAAGGTAGTATATAACTTTTTCTAAGATACCAGAGGTAAATCTAGATAGTGTTCTTTAACTTACCTAGGGCTTCTTCCAGCCCCCATAGGTTTGTTGGTCCCTCGTTGTCCTCCTGGTCCTCTTCATTGATCCACTGTTAGACGCGATACAGCATCCAGACGGCTCGGTTGGTTTCCCCTTTCTGGCTAGCAGTCATGACTGCACTATGACTATGGTAATTAGATTGTGAGCTCCTCTGAGGACAGCCAGTGACCTGACTATGTACTCTGTAAAGTTCTGCGGAAGATGTCAGTGCTATATAAATACTTAAAAAATAATGCCCAGTGCTTAGCCCCATCCACAACTCTACTTAAAAGTGTGCTTCTGACTCCGTCCCTAACTCCACCCCCTGTTCGTCCAAAATTTGGTGTGTCCTGCTTTTTTGGGCCTTTTGACCGTAGAAAATTAGAAATTAGGTTGGCAACCCTGTTCCCTTAGAGATATGTATAAGGTGAGCTATTGCGCACACTGCACAGACAAGCACCCAGCCAACCAGGAGGTTGGCTATAATGTCCTGAGATTTTTTTTTCAGCATTCACTTGCTGCCCAGGCATGCAAAAAACAATTTCACAGCTGTGCTCCTGTGTCTTTGGGTAAATATTTGCCTTATGTTTTTGCAAAAAATGGAAAATCAAAAAAATCTATACTAGGAGCAGGAAAAAAATGAGTAAGTAAATAAAGGAAGAAAGAGGAAAACACAAGAAAGTAAAGAAAAGGAAAGCAAGAAAATGAAAAGGCAACAGAAGAAAAAGAAAAGGGAAAAAAAGAAATGAAATAACAGACAAAGAAAGGAAGTCCAAGATAGGGAATTGTCTCCCCCGAAGCCCTCTCTACTGCTTCTCTCTCCTCAACCTCAGGCCTAGTGCATCTCCTCAGTCCATGAGCAGAGTAGAACCATTACTCTCCCATCTGTGGTCAGCTAATAGTTTTTAACCTCAATATACAGTGCAGGAGAGTATAAACATGTATGAATGTCAATACTGTTCACAGCATGTTTTATACTAATGTGTATAACTGTCAATACCACTAGGGAGGTTTACTCCCATTAACTTCGATACAAGAAATTATGTTTGCTTATTCACCTTCCAGGTTTAGAGCGACCGCAATACGTTTTTGTCGGGTCACTAGACTGTGAGTTCTACAACTTGGCATTACCAATCGTTTAAGCCCTTCCTCCTGCTCTCCCCTTGGGCTTGATTCACAAAAGAGTGCTAACTGTTAGCACAGCCGTTTTCGCGGTAAAATTCGCGTTTGCGCGTGAAAACGTTATCGTTTCGCGCGAAAATTCGCAATCGCGCGCAATGCGAAAATTCGCGCGAAAACGGCCGTGCTAACAGTTAGCACTCTTTTGTGAATCAAGCCCCTTGTATAAGTCTTACCCACATATGCCCCTTACCATCTCATCTTCAGCTCCCAGCGCCTGAAACATAAAAATGATGGCACTTGCAAAGTAATAGGGCTTTGCGTCACAGCTAACCTTGTGTTGTTCTGAATGTCATCGAGTTGAATTGTCACAACAACGTTACATAAATTGCTGTTTGCTGCTGACTATTTAACGGTTAAGTCTTCCTTTTCATCACCCGTTTTCTCTCATGCAGATAATTCACCGCACACACACAGTGAAGGTGTCAATGAGTTTTCACCTTGGCAAATTAATCCCTTTCACTCCTTAAAGATCACATTCTCTGGCACAACTGCCTGTCAACATTCAGAGAAATGTTAGTGAAAGGAATGCAAGTACCCATGACAGAAGCACAGCTGATGGAATAACTGCCCTTCCTTTTGTCATCAAAGACTCTTATTGAAGCAGATCTGGACAGATACAGGACACATGCAGACTGATAGAGTTGTCATCTAGGTCAGATACCACATGAGACCAGCATATAAAAAGACTGGAAAAGACCAAGTTGTCCTTGTATCTTTTCAAGCTACTAAGAGAAAGAAACAGCAATCCTTTAGTCCTTATCCTCTCTAACCCATATATGATGTATAATAGATTTTCCAAACCTTGGCTTTGATTTCAGCAGAGTGAGAAATGTTATCATGTACTTGCGTGGTCCCCAGTGCAGTGTCTTGTGAGCAATGGTACATTTATTTTATATATAAGTTACATCAAGCAGAGTGTAACAATACATTAAAAAGGCATCACCGTAATACAACAGCTCAGTAGTATCGGCTCTACATAAAATCCAAATGTCTTTCTGAGTACTGATTGTGTCTTTTCTCTTGTAATAGCCTGAGAGGAAAGCCTTGTGACTCACTCTCTAAATAAAATAAATGCAAGGGCAGCATGCAATCTTAGGCTATGGAGGTATCGATCAGGTACCTGGTTCTACTAAAACTCACCAAGATACACCCCACACATTCACACGAATGCTTCAGAGGCTGGCTAATACCTGGCATTATGTACCACATCTGGTGGGAATGTCCAAAGGTCTCCAGAGTTTGGACCAGAATAGCTACACTGATAACCAATGTCATGCATAGTCCCTTTTCCAAAGATCCCCAAATTTTCCTCTTAGGTCACAAACCCGATTTAATGAAACATGCTGTCCATAAATTAATTCAACACATAGTATCTTTTGCTAAGCTATATATTGCTTCATAGTGAAAGCTGCAAGATTTACATTTTAAAGCAATCTTGGCCAAGTTTGACAAAAAGATGGTTTATGAACGTATTATTGCTAGCGTTCAGGATACTATGCATCATTTTGAAAATGTCTGAAGGCCTTGGACAGACTATAGAACAGTTGAAAACCTCACACATTACCTCTTTCCTCCGGCTGGGTTTACACCCAAATTAACCATCAGTTTCTTATGTAAGCTTTGCTTATGCCCACCTACTTATTACTAACTACTGTCATGCCTATGTTGCTACTGATACATGGTTTAACTGTACTGTACCCCTCAGTACCCAATACTGAAGTTTGTCAACACCTACTGTTAATTTGCTTGGCTCGGCTCGGGTAGAGACATGTACTTGTTTTGTACTGTTTCATGTTTTTACTGTCATTTAGGACTGCTTATCAATAAAGTATTTTTTGAACCCACACAAAAAAAAGAAACGTATGACTAGTGGTAGAGTGGAGGGAAACAGAGGAGGAAGAAGCCAGGAAGCCTGCACATGTGCAGAGCAGAGAAGACACGCAGGCTTCCTGTTCCGAGGTCACATTGCGACTTTCGTCAGAGTCGCCGCTGCAATGTAATTTAGAACAGGAAAACCAGGAGGCGGAGATGGTGAGTGTATCAACATTAGCAGTTATATGTGGGTATGCTTAACTGCATACCCAGTGCCTCTGCTCAGGGTACCGCTAAATTAACAGAAGCTATTTTTTAATGTCTCTCCTCTTACTACCCTTAGAAAAAGATTGCCAGAAATACCTTACAACATGCAGATAGCAAACATTTGCCATTTCAAATAAATGCCGCCCCAATCAATCCAGTTCTGAACTTAGGTTAAGTAAGAAATCCAGTAGTGTTGAAAAGTATAACAAAAAGTAAAAGAACAGTCAACATTCATAAAGAACAAGAGACTATATAATAAGCTTATCTTATACCTTTAAAAACAAAACAAATTCAGTAAAAAAAAAATAATAAAAATAAATCTTAGATAAATCCTATGATAAGAATACACCCACACTGTTTTTTGTGTATAACTCCATTTGTCACAGCAGAAATGTATTTTCAGCAAACTTTCTTGTATCCCTGATGATGCAAAAATTGTGGGCTTACGCTCTCTTGTGGCAGCTTGTGGCGTAGAGATTAGCACTCTCTCTTTGCAGTGCTGGGTTTGAATCCCAGCCAGCGCAATAGCTGCATGGAGTTTGTATGTTCTCCCCGTGTCTGCATGGGTTTCCTCTGGGCAATCTGGTTGCCTCCCATATTGCAAAAACATACTGATAAGTGAAATGGCTTCCCCCTAAATTAGCCCTAGACTATGATATATACACTACTACATGATACATACATAGACATATGACTATGATAGGGATTAGATCGTGAGCCCCTCTGAGGGACAGTTAAGTGACAAGACCATTATATATATATATATATATATATATATATATATATATATATATATATATATATATATATATATATATATATATATATATATATATATATATATACTCTGTACAGCACTGCAGAAGATGTTGGTGCTATATAAATACTAAATAATAATACCCAGAATAATTTACCCAGAATGAAAAGATATGTAAATAATTTTTAAATGCAATAACTACAATATCCTCTCTTGTACATATCACAGGAATGAAAAATCTTACATATAGAAATTGTTACCCTAGTTTAAATTAACCTGGCAGTCATTTCCTACATATGTAAAATACCTTTTACCTGTTACTCCTTGTGATACCCAGATGTGGTTGTTATGGCCATTATACTGATTAGGCAAGTTATAATATTGATTCACAACTGGTAGGTCATCATGTGCTGGCAAATTATACTGATTCCAGATTATTAAGTCATGCAAATCAAACAGATTTGAGAGTATTTTTTAAGCATTTTATGGCAGCTCACTTTTGCTGTTTCATAAAGAATGCAGGGCACTGTGTCAAGCAAATCATACAGATCTTTGGCACCATGTCAAGCATATTGCTGCCGCTCTTTCATTTGCTTCTCTGATGCTGCTGGATGCAGTGAGATTGAAGCAGTTGTTTATTGCCTCCATTAACCATCTGCCACTTTCGGCTTGTGCAATATTGTTAGGTGAAGCACTCCTAACTGTATAGCAAATTACTATATGTAATTCATAGTAAATCTTGCCTGCAATGCTTATATGGACATTATAGCCCATAATACGGCACATAACCTTGGATTATATGATGTTCATAGTGTTGCCTTACAACCTAGGATTTCATGATGGGACGTATAGCTTTATACATAGGAGCTGAGTTTTACTGTACACATTCACACATTTGCGAGTGTTCTATTGTATATAATAAAGTCTATGCCTTTTTGCATTAGTAGTTCTGGTTTCCCCTATGTTGGTATCTCTCTGGTGTTTTTATATTATCATACTATCATACCACCCACTTAATAAACAACTTTATAAACTTAAAGGGAACCAGAGACGAATGGCCAGCTAAAATAGGAAAAGGATTTATACATAACTGGGGCTTCTTCCAGCCCCATAAGCCTGGATCGCTCCCACGCCGCCATCCTCTGCTTCCTGTATCGGCGGTACCGGGTCCCGTCACTTCCGGCGGCCGCGGGCAATTGTCCGCATACACAGGGGCTCCCTCCATACCCTTACGCATGCGGCTGGGCAGTATGCAGCCGCACGCGTAGGTATATGGAGGGAGCCCCTGTGATGTGGACAATTGGCCGCGTCCAGCCGGCCGACTGGCCGACTCGCGGTAATGACGGGACCGGTACCGGCGGATCCAGGCAGCAGAGGACGGCGGCGTGGGAGCGATCCATGCGTATTGGGCTGGAGGAAGCCCCAGGTATGTATAAACCTTTCCTTCATTTCATATCTGGTTCTCTTTAAATAAACTTGAAATCATCTTTGATATTTGATCTGCAATGACTAAGCAACCTGCACACCGATTAATGTTAGTAATATGTGACTCAGAACAGCCTGCACTCTGTAATGGAAATAAATAGTACTACTGTGTAGGGCTGACTTTTAGTATTTGCATTATATTCATATTTAGTACAGACAGGATCTGTTTCAGGCATTAACAAGTGGTGTGTGACAGCTTTGTAAACCACTCTCAATGCTCATTGGTTTTTGGTACAGGACTTATACATGTACATTTGCAGCATACAGTGTTAGAGCATAGAGTTACAGGAAACTCTACATCCTACGGGGAGGTCAGAGGAAACAACCGGGCAAATAGCGTCCCGATATGTTGTTACCTACCACCAACTGCGAGGAACATGATACTCAATGGACTGTATACCCCTTATACTGCCCCCTATCCCTTCCTCACCCCTATGGACTATGTATCCTAGCCCCCTATATTGTCCCTTATATCCCATATGGATTGTATACGCTAACCCCCTATACCCTGCCCACAACAATCCCCTTCCATGCTAATGCAAATGTTTTGCTTTGGCAATGCTAAATGTTTTTGGTCCTGCCAATAAAGCTTTTTTGTATTTGGTATGGAATTTGGTAGCAGTGCTGTTTGGTCAGCAGCAGTATAGCCATTTTGTAAGCTAATGTAACTGTCCCAAGCTGTGTGTCTGCAGTCTATTCTACAACATATAAAATATATTAGTTGATATTATAAAAAAAAAGACATTTAAAAGCGTACAACTTAATGTGTATCCAATATGTATGGTCCATTTGGTACCAAGGTCATTTTGTATGTGTCTTGCTGGCAGGTTAGAGTAGCCATTGTCAAGGGAAAAAATACTACAATTAAAATGTAAATTCCAATCACTGTAAGGTATGCTGAGGACTTAAATTAAGGAAGTCTGGGGCTCAGTAAGCATGCTGAAAGATATTAGCTTTGGTCACCAACATAACAAATATAATAAAGTTTAAAAAACACACTTTAAAAAAAATAAATCAAAAAATGCAACTTTTTGTAGCACATTCCACAGCAATAAGTCTTTACTGTGCAAATTGAAAAAAGGCTGTGGCACTGGCAGTAAGCATGGGGATAGTAGAGGAGAGTAGAGGACCAAGAAGACTTACCAAATGCCACCAGTTACCTCTTACAGTGCCATTGAGTGCAATGACAAGCAAAGGAAGAGGTAGATGAAAAAGTGTGTAACCCAGCCTGAGGTGAAGGCACGGATCAGTACATCAACTAGCAAGGTGAGAAAGAAGAGGATTTTTGTTCTTTGAAGAGGGAGCAGTATACCTAACAGCAAAATATCTCAGATTTTTGGATGTTCTTTTGAATCTTGGAATCACACCAACTCACAGTCAGCTACCACATCTGTGCTCTGCACTTAAAATGAGGCAGGTATGTGAACAAACTAGGCACCTCTTCTTGCTTATTTAATCACATGATTGTCCACTGCACAGATGATTGCAGGAACCTCTTAGCCCACATAAACACTGGCTCATCTCACTCACCCACCACTGAAACCACATGTCTTCCTCTACCTCCTATGCCAACAGGGAAAGGTGGCCTGTAGCAAGAGTTGCCAAATTACAGCACTTATTGTGAGGTTGGGTTCAATGATGAGATGGGGGGTTGGGGTAGTCTTTGACCCTGGCATGACCCAGCAACAGTTGAAGCTGTGAACCAACAGACTATTGGACAAGGGAAGGTGGATGTTGTACTGCTGTAACAAACAATGGACATAATATATTTGGAATTTGCAAAATCTTCTGACATTTTTTCTGACAAAAGCCTGGAGTAAAAGTTGAGGATGCAGAAACAAAGGGGGGATGTGTGTATATGGATAGAGAACTGGCTTAGGGACATACGGCAAAGAGAAGAAACATATCAATTATAGTCAAAATGGCTAGCAACTGGGTCCCATAAGAGTCAGTAATGGGTCAAGTTTTCTTAATATATTTATTAATGGCAATGAACTAATAGATGGAATAGAATGTAATGTTACCATCTTTGCAGATGGTACACAATTAAGTAGAATTATTAACACTCAGCAGGATAGTGACATACAACAAAAGGATCTTGGCGATATGGCCAGACAAAAGGTAGATTAAATTTATTATTGGTAAATGTGAGTGTATGCATCTTGGCTATGACAATAGCATAGATCCATTTAAACTAAATGGTATAAAACTGGGACCATTGGACTTCAAGAAGGACTTGGGACTCCTAACAGGTAATACGTTAAGAAACAGCATTCAATGCCAAGTGGTCGCAGCTAAAGCAAGTATAATTCTGGGATGCAAAAAAAATGAAATCAGTTGCGTGTGGTCTGGTATTAGTCATGGAGAGAATCCAAAGACATAACAATAAAAGTTATTTAGGGAATACCTTTAATGACTTACTGTGCAATATTTTTATACAGTTAGTACAAAAGTTTGTACAGTTAGTAAATAATAAAATCTTGTATAGGTAGTCATTAAAGGTATTACCTAAACAATTTTTGTTATTATGTCTTCGTAAAATGTGAAATAAAACCATTAGATGCTAGTAAACCACTCCCCATAAATTACTTGTGAGATCACATCTAGAGTACAAAATACAGTTTTGAGCACCACATAACAGGAAGGACTTTAAAGTTTCAGAAAAAGCAACTAAATGAATCAAGAGGGGGGCAAGTAGCGTACCAGTGCTCTTGTTACCAAAGTAGTGTGCATGTTACCTTGTCAACATAATTAACAGTATAACTGGTGTGTACTTCCTGCACACAGTGACGTTACCGGACTTTTGTGCATAAACCTCATAGTAGGCAGTAACTGGCTAAAGTACCAAAAATACTTCAATATGAAAACTTTGCTTTTGTTAAATTGAGCCTATGTATGCTTTTTTTTAAATATATAAATATCTCTTTAAATTGTAAAGATAGCTTTTATCTATAGACAGCCTTCCATCTTTGTAAATTGAACGTCTGGGAAAACAGGTAGCATGTATCAGCACTGTGTTGTCTTGTTAACCTTATCTGATGTATGATGAAATGTACAGCTGTATTTGTGGAAAATTTAAAAAGATTTGCTTGCAGGCATTTCAAATCCTTGGTGAATTCAGCATCAAAAGCAATGATTGTGTTCTCAAAATCCCCCAAGTAACAAAACACATTCTGCTCTTGAGTACATGACACGTTTTCTGATTCCCAAAATATATTCATCAACAATTTTATTTATAATGTAATCACTGAGGAAATGAAATCAACATTATCCTCTATAAAAGGTGACACATTTTAACACAGGGCTGAAAGCATGCTTTGATGTGGGGGGAATTTCATCTTATTTAGATTATGCTACGTGCCTAGGGTTACAAACAACGCTAACAAACTGAAGTTTTTTTCTTAAATTTACCTCTGCTGTTACAGTGCTCCAGGGTTTCATCACTTGGCTTGAAGATTTACAGCAATGCCATGGTAATCTGGGGATAAGCAAACATCACAAACATGAGGTTAAAGAGTTGAAATACTCATTGGATGTTAATCTTGTGTTATTATCCTACTCTTTTCACAGTATGGTCTGTTTTGACACCAGGTGCCCCGATTATTTTGATTCACATTTACTGAATGGACTGAACTGCTGTAGTGAATGAGACATTCCAAATGACTTACTACATTGCCAACTTTTTGAATAAAATTAGTCACGTCACACCAGGTCTAGCAATTCTGATACCCATCTCTGACCTCGTGTATAAGTTCCAGAAGACTGACCTGTATTCATGGACTTAGTGTTTCCTGAATCTGCTAAAAGCAGAAACGTGTATTACAGTAGGCATCTACCATGGGAATGAAAAGATATATATAATTTCAGCACTCTGTGCTTGCAGGTTAAAAAGTAGCACATAGTATCATAGGACATAACTGCAAATTAAGGGGGCCGCCAACAACAATCTTTGATTAGGCTTCACATGTTAGATCCAAACAGGGTCCTGCTCCCATGCGGCTCTTCGTTTGAATCCTCTTGTGGTGGTCTATCCTGGCTTTGTACTTGTCCAGATTAGATTCTATTGTGTAATTCAATTGTGCAAATGCTCATTGTATATATTAAGGCCTGAAGAAGGGTCATCAACCTGAAAAAAATCAATGTTGTTGCCTTTGTCAACCAGTTATATGCACTTTTTTACGTGATTAAAGTTTTTGTATACAAAATTCTGCACTTTTTTGAAAATTAAAAAGAAAAAGTATTTTTGCAAATTTTTGGTTTCCTGTGTCTTCAGTATATCCCTGATTATTATCTAGATATTTTTGTGGTGTCTGTGGTGCACCTACAGGGATTTATTTAGTTTTTTGGCTTCTACCAAATACAAACGAAACGGCAAACGACATTGGCAGAAATCAGAATTTCCAAGGAATCAGAAATCGGCATTTCTGGCCATCCCTAGCAGCCACCTTTTCCTCTCAGATATACACCCACAAATTTCACCTCAAAATGTGAGGCTGTTCACGCCCTTCCTTTGTACAAATTCAATCACCACTAGATTTGCTCCCCGCTGCCCTTGCAGCCTAGCAGGGCCGGATTTGTACTTTCTGGTGCCCAAGGTCGGCCGTCACCCAACGCCGCCCACCTCCAAAACCCCCACCCCACCCCAAAACAACCCCTGACCCAACACTATTCTGTCCTACACCCTCACTAGCGATCACTGGTATGAATTGACTCATTTCAGTTGTGGTGCTTTGGCCCCCATTCAACAAAGAAACAGTGGAGGCTCTCTGCTCCCTGCAATTTGTGCTCCTGCCCAAATGTGCACAGCAGCCAATAGTGTTCTGGGCATGCATACTTGAGAAATGACGCTCATGTGTGACCAGTACTTGTCAAAAATGCTTAACATTGTCCTGGCCTCCCATTAAGTAAAGGCAACAGAAACTACTTGTGTGGCAAGAACAAGGAAAGATGTAGAGGAGAAATATTCAGCTAAAGTGGTAGGTGTTGTAGCCGTATTTCACTCACTGATTGCAGATATAGCAGAATGTAATTTTTAGTCATAAGCCAAGGTATAAAATTACCCAGAGAACACCCAAACAGTAGAGATGCCATGACAACGTGATCATGTGTTTAGTTAAGAAAATGATCCAATAACGTGTATGTGGCAAATGTAAGTGAATCCTTAGGATTATCATATGATTTGAAAGTTAAATTAGAGTAAGGTGTTTTCAATCAAAGGGATGGCAATCAGGTGTGAGTGAAAGGCCCTGTTTTATTTAACCACTTTACCCCTGCCCGTACAGATTTCTCCGTCCCTTTTTCCATCCTTTAACCCCCAGGGACGGAGAAATCCGTACTTTGCGCACTCCCGCCGCTGCCCGCGCTCCCGCTCGTAAACACGCCGCCCGCTGCTAGTAAACACGCCGCCGCCCGCTCGCCCAGAGATCAACGAACGGGAAAATCCATTCCCGTTTGTTGATCTAAGCCCCGCAATGATCCGCTGCCGCTCGGCTGAGCAGCACGATCATTGTGAGCAATAACAAAGTCCCAGCCTCTTTCTACTTCCTGCAAGCGTCCGGAAGGACGCTTGCAGGTCGCATGAAACAAAAAGTTACTGTTGCCATCTTGTGGCCAAATAGTAAAACTACACCCTAACCATTTTTTACACACAAATAAACTAGTTTTACACAAAAAAATAACTCCTTACCTCCCACACTCCCCAATTTTTATTTTTTTTTTTGTAATTAAAAAAAAAATAAAAAATTTACAATTTAAAAAAAATACATAAATAGTTACCTTAGGGACTGAACTTTTTAAATATTTAGGTCAAGAGGGTATAACACTGTTACTTTATAAACTATGGGCTTGTAATTAGGGATGGACGCAAAACTGAAATAAATGCACCTTTATTTCCAATTAAAATATTGGCGGCAAACATTGTGATAGGGACATCATTTAAACGGTTTTATAACCGGGATAAATAGGCATATACATTTAATGGGTTTTAATCACAGTAGCATGCATTATTTAAAAACTATAAAGGCCGAAAACTGAAAAATAATAATTTTTTTCCCACATTTTTTCCTATTTTCCCATTAAAACACATTTAGAATAAAATTATTCTTGGCATAATGTCCCACCTAAAGAAAGCCTAATTGGTGGCGAAAAAAACAAGATATAGTTCATTTCATTGCGATAAGTAATGATAAAATTATAGACGAATGAATGGAAGGAGCGCTGAAAGGTGAAAATTGCTCAGGTGGTCAGGGGGTAAAACCCCTCAGTTGGGAAGTGGTTAAAGATAATCTGTATTGTTAAAATCGCACAAAAGTAAACATACCAATGTGTTAGGAGACATCTCTTATTTCCCTCTGTCAAACTTTTGCCAATCCCTGCTGCATTAAAAGTAGTCAAAAACAGTTTTAAAAAGTTTGTTTATAAACAAACAAAATGGTCACCAAAACCGGAAGTAGGTTGATGTACAGTATGTCCACACATAGAAAATACATCCATACACAAGCAGGCTGTATACAGCCTTCCTTTTGAATCTCAAGAGATCATTTGTGTGTTTACCTTCTCCCCCCTGCAGCTCTCATCCACTGAAGAGTGACAGGCTGATTGTTTCTTCCTGCAGACAGCTCTGCCGTGTCTGTAATTGCTCAGCATGTGACAGCCCAGCTCCGTTCACAGCCTAACAGAGGACAATTTATCCAGTTTGTAAAGCTCTCTTCTCTCACTGACAAGAGAGCAGAGAGGCTGCCTAATCTAAATAACACACACGGGAGTGTGCATAGAGGGGGCCTGGAGGGGGCCGTGCATAACAGATCAACAACACTGAAGAGTTGGCAGCCTTACAGAAACAGGGCGACAAATCTGACAGGAGAGAGATAAGTTGATTTATTAGGCCCCGTTCACACTTGCGGTTTTGTCAAAACCGCACCGGATGTCCGGACCGCACCGGAGCCGGACCGGACCTGAACCGTACGGTTCCTGTCCGGATCCGGTCCGGATCCGGTCCGGTTGCATACGGTTTCCGTGCGGTATGAACACGGTTGCGGTCCGGATCCGGATTCTTAAAGAGATAACAACCTGTATAAATACCTGGGGTTCTGGGAGGTCAGCAGAAGCTCTGGGGTCATTGTTGGAGACAGCTGGACGTGTGGAAACCATCCTTGGATACAGAGACAGCAGTTGGGACCATGGATCCAGTCATTTTTTACGCTTATTACCTGGGAATTCTCTCCTTCCTGTTGTTTACCTACTACTATGTGGGGAGAAGGCGTGCTCCTCGCAGGAGATGGTGGGTGCACCCTCTACTAGCCAGGAGGCAGAGGAAGGGAGAGTTCCAGGCCCTCTACCGGGACCTCAGACGACACCCACAGAAGTTCTACAGCTACACTCGGATGTCTATTCCCCTGTAAGTATCTAGGCCTAAATACACCAACCCCCACCATCCCTAAACACCCCACCCTCACCCCCACAACACCTCATCCCTGTATACCTAGCTAAACACACCACCCTGACCCCCACACCCCTGTATACCTAGCTATACACTACACCCCCACCCTCCACAACACTCCCAAACCTCTGTAAACACACCTCCCCCATCCTCCACCCAACACCTTGTCCCACAACATACTTTACAGCTTCTTCCTTTACATCTCCTGACAGGTTTGATACCCTTTTGGAGATGGTGAAGGATGACCTTAGGAAGAAGGATACCACGTTCAGGAGAGCAGTCACACCACAAGAACAACTACTCATCACACTGAGGTATGTAAAAACAAATTTTTTTATTGCAAAAACAACCACTTTCCAACATGGAAACATTCTTCCAACATGGAAGACAAAAAAATAACATATCAATGGTATAGCCCGGTCAGTTTTAAGGAACACCAACCACCAACTTTGTGCTGGAAGAGTTGCAGGGCATAGCTGCCCAAGTGTCTTTCGGGGACACCAGTACCTAATATTAAAGTGCTTCAAAAACCTAACCACTGGCACAGGACCCTCTGAGCCATGGATGAAGGACACAGGGCAGTGAAAAGGCTAGGCCTCTCACCGACCAGTCAAGGTGTCCTTCATCCATGGCTCCTAGGGTCTTGTGCAAGTGATTAGGAACAAGAACAAAGTGAGGAGCAAGAGGAACCGATGGCACAGGTGCATGACTACAGGTGCAGTGCAACAGGCACAAGGTTGTGACCCAGGTAGTGTCTTTCGGGGACACCAGGCCCTAATAAATTGAAGTGCTTTAAAAACCTAACCACTGGCACATGACCCTCTGAGCCATGGATGAAGGACACAGGGCAGTGAAAAGGCTAGGCCTCTCACCGACCAGTCAAGGTGTCCTTCATCCATGGCTCCAAGGGTCTTGTGCAAGTGGTTAGGAACAAGAACAAAGTGAGGAGCAAGAGGAACCGATGGCACAGGTGCATGACTACAGGTGCAGTGCAACAGGCACAAGGTTGTGACCCAGGTAGTGTCTTTCGGGGACACCAGGCCCTAATAAATTGAAGTGCTTTAAAAACCTAACCACTGGCACATGACCCTCTGAGCCATGGATGAAGGACACAGGGCAGTGAAAAGGCTAGGCCTCTCACCGACCAGTCAAGGTGTCCTTCATCCATGGCTCCAAGGGTCTTGTGCAAGTGGTTAGGAACAAGAACAAAGTGAGGAGCAAGAGGAACCGATGGCACAGGTGCATGACTACAGGTGCAGTGCAACAGGCACAAGGTTGTGACCCAGGTAGTGTCTTTCGGGGACACCAGGCCCTAAATTATTAGTGCTTCTAAAACCTAACGACTGGCACAGGACCCTCTGAGCCATGGATGAAGGACACAGGTCAGTGAAAAGGCTAGGCCTCTCACCGACCAGTGAAGGTGTCCTTCACCCATGGCTCCAAGGGTCTTGTGCAAGTGATTAGGATCAACAAAGTAAGGAACAAGAGGAATCAAAGGCACAGGTGCAGGACTACAGGTGCAGTGCAACAGGCACAAGGTTGTGACCCAGGTAGTGTCTTTTGGGGACACCAGGCCCTAAATTATTAGTGCTTCTAAAACCTAACGACTGGCACAGGACCCTCTGAGCCATGGATGAAGGACACAGGTCAGTGAAAAGGCTAGGCCTCTCACCGACCAGTGAAGGTGTCCTTCACCCATGGCTCCAAGGGTCTTGTGCAAGTGATTAGGATCAACAAAGTAAGGAACAAGAGGAATCAAAGGCACAGGTGCAGGACTACAGGTGCAGTGCAACAGGCACAAGGTTGTGACCCAGGTAGTGTCTTTTGGGGACACCAGGCCCTAAATTATTAGTGCTTCTAAAACCTAACGACTGGCACAGGACCCTCTGAGCCATGGATGAAGGACACAGGTCAGTGAAAAGGCTAGGCCTCTCACCGACCAGTGAAGGTGTCCTTCACCCATGGCTCCAAGGGTCTTGTGCAAGTGATTAGGATCAACAAAGTAAGGAACAAGAGGAATCAAAGGCACAGGTGCAGGACTACAGGTGCAGTGCAACAGGCACAAGGTTGTGACCCAGGTAGTGTCTTTTGGGGACACCAGGCCCTAAATTATTAGTGCTTCTAAAACCTAACGACTGGCACAGGACCCTCTGAGCCATGGATGAAGGACACAGGTCAGTGAAAAGGCTAGGCCTCTCACCGACCAGTGAAGGTGTCCTTCACCCATGGCTCCAAGGGTCTTGTGCAAGTGATTAGGATCAACAAAGTAAGGAACAAGAGGAATCAAAGGCACAGGTGCAGGACTACAGGTGCAGTGCAACAGGCACAAGGTTGTGACCCAGGTAGTGTCTTTTGGGGACACCAGGCCCTAAAGTTCAAGTCCAGCAAAACCAAAAGTTAAAAAGCCCTGTGATGGTATCCTTCCTCCGAGGATCGGAGGTATTCAGAGGAGCATGTCCAGGAACAATTTGACTTTTTTTTTCAAATTGTATCGGCACCACTACTAGAAAAGGTGGGAGTTACTGCCTGGAAATCTGGACTCTCTTGGGTGCTGGTCGTGGATGAGCTGGACCCTGACAGCGGTGGCCCATATTGACTGCCTCTGTAGCCGGTGTACATCTGTGATGATTGCCAGGTGGGCACCGCTGTTGGTTGTGGGGGTCTAAAAATTGGTGGTTGCAATAATGGCGTGTCCATGTGCTGTTTAATCACCTCCAGCAAATTGGAATGGCACGCCATCAGGTTTTGTGAAGGCACCTTTTCAAGATATGGTATTAGAGACATCACAGTGTGAAAACACGGGTGTGCCTGCAATTTCAGTAGTTCCTTGCTTTGTTGATGCATTTGCTGCATCATGTTCTGCAGCTGGCCCACCGACTGATGATGCTGCGCACGCAGTTGGTCGATTTCTCCTCTGTGCATCTCATGCATCATTTTAAGCTCGTCCCTGTAGTGCCCATGTACAGCGTCGAGCTCACATTGCAGTGAAGTGATGTGGGACTTGTACTGCTCCATGATATGGCCCCTGTCCTCATCTTGCAACTGCCGGGTTATGAGAGTTTGGTGGCTCTGAAGAATCCCGAGAAGTCCGGAGACAGCCCCGGACATCTCGGACTCTGTCTCTCTCCTTGTTGGGGGGAGGGTACCTCGACGCCTCACTGGTGTGGTGGTCCTCACTGGTGGTGTGGCAGCATCTTCCCGTCCTCTGGCCTGTGTCGGGGTTGCCCTGCGCGCTGGTTGTGCTGCAGTCTCTCGGTGCTCCTCACTTTGTTCTTGTTCCCCTGGAGCTTCCATAGCGGTCGATTGTGGAGGTTCAGCTTCTTCCACACTCGGTCCTGCAACCTCAACATCCAAGCTCTCTTCTGCCAAGTCATCATCAAAGGACGGAGTTGTGATGAAGGACTCCCTCCTCCTACTCCTCGCCTCGGGGAAATAGGTTACATCGGCGACGTCATCATCCACCAAGCTCTCCTCACTGCTGAACCGTGCCTCCTGGGTCGGTTCCTCTTGCTCCAAATTGTCTTCAGTCCTGTAGATAAAAAAAATATTTATTGGTGTGCCAAACAGCATGTGGCGTCAATTCACAGAGCTAGCAAACACTAGCAATCACTTTATCACCCGTTTCTACCCAACATTTGATAAAGCTTGTGAGAAAAGTTCGCTAGCCATGGGAATTGAGGCCATAGCAATACATGGCCGAAGTCATGGTAAATGAGCTCTCAGTTCCTGCCCACAGTAGTGGTACTTACAGTCTAGGTTCCAGGCTTGCATTGATGAAAGACAATTGCTTGGCAAATTGGTAGTCTTTTTGTCGCCTTCCCCCGCCACTGCCACTTCGTTCGGCAAGTTTTTTCTTCCGTAGCCATTTCACATATGCATCCCGTATATTGCGCCACCTTGTCTTGTACCTTTCTCCTGTAACGACATGAAAAATTGATTTCGATTATTTCTCTTGTAGGTACATTGCAACTGGACAAACATATACATCGCTACATGTCACATTTCGTATTGGGAAGAGCACGGTGGCAGGCATCGTCGTGAGGACTTCGAGGATCCTTTGGACGCGACTGAGGGCCAGATACATGCCTGTGCCGGACACCACGAAATGGGAGGAGATCGCCCAGGGCTTCTGGACCGAGTGCAAGTTTCCTAATTGTGTTGGCGCACTGGATGGGAAACACATCCGGATTCAGAAACCCGTGGGGAGTGGCAGCCATTATTTCAACTATAAAAAATACTTCAGCATTGTTCTAATGGCAGTGGCAGATGCGGACTACAAGTTTGTGTACGTGGATGTGGGGTCGTACGGTAGTTCCAATGACTCTGGAATTTTCCAGCGTACGACCCTTTGCCGGCTGATGGAGGAAGGCAGACTGCGTCTCCCCCGTGACAGACCCTGGCCTGGGACAAGGGCACCGGCCTACCCCTATGTGTTTGTGGGGGACGAGGCCTTCGCCCTGTCCGACCATGTAATGCGTCCGTACCCAGACAGGGGACTTGATGCCAGCCAGCTACACTTCAATGCTCGGTTGAGCCGTGCAAGGAGAATGGTGGAGTGCACATTTGGGATCCTGGTGTCAAAGTGGAGGGTGTTCCACACGCCCATGCTGCTGAAACCGGGCAACGCAGTTGTCGTGGTGAAGGCAGCATGCATCCTCCACAACTTTGTGCGGCAGGAGGAAAGAGAGACTCCGGAACCCCCGAATGTGCTTCCACTAATGCCCCTGCGGAGGTATGCAACCAGGCCAAGGGTAGTGTCACTGCGGAACAGGGACCAACTGAGACTTTATTTTACCACACCACCTGGACGAGGGTGAATGTTTGGTTTTTAATATGTTTTGTTGAAATGTGTTTATTTTGGAGTTTCAAGTTTGAGTGATTTTAAATGTATTAATTTTTTACAATAAATTGATGTATAATAATTGGTCATTGTGTATGTTTTATGTGCACAGGTGGGGTACATCGCAGGTGGGTGGGATACAACACAGGTGGGGTACAGGTGGGTGGGATACATCACAGGTGGGGTACAGGTGGGTGGGATACAACACAGGTGGGTGGGATACATCACAGGTGGGGTAGAGGTGGGTGGGATACAACACAGGTGGGGTACAGGTGGGTGGGATACATCACAGGTGGGGTACAGGTGGGTGGGATACATCACAGGTGGGGTACAGGTGGGTGGGATACATCACAGGTGGGGTACAGGTGGGTGGGATACAACACAGGTGGGTGGGATACATCACAGGTGGGGTAGAGGTGGGTGGGATACAACACAGGTGGGGTACAGCGCAGGTGGGTGGGATACATCACAGGTGGGTGGGATACATCACAGGTGGGTGGGATACAACACAGGTGGGGTACAGGTGGGTGGGATACATCACAGGTGGGGTACAGGTGGGTGGGATACAACACAGGTGGGTGGGATACATCACAGGTGGGGTAGAGGTGGGTGGGATACAACACAGGTGGGGTACAGGTGGGTGGGATACATCACAGGTGGGGTACAGGTGGGTGGGATACATCACAGGTGGGGTACAGGTGGGTGGGATACATCACAGGTGGGGTACAGGTGGGTGGGATACAACACAGGTGGGTGGGATACATCACAGGTGGGGTAGAGGTGGGTGGGATACAACACAGGTGGGGTACATCGCAGGTGGGTGGGATACATCACAGGTGGGTGGGATACAACACAGGTGGGGTACAGGTGGGTGGGATACATCACAGGTGGGGTACAGGTGGGTGGGATACAACACAGGTGGGTGGGATACATCACAGGTGGGGTAGAGGTGGGTGGGATACAACACAGGTGGGGTACAGGTGGGTGGGATACATCACAGGTGGGGTACAGGTGGGTGGGATACATCACAGGTGGGGTACAGGTGGGTGGGATACATCACAGGTGGGGTACAGGTGGGTGGGATACATCACAGGTGGGGTACAGGTGGGTGGGATACATCACAGGTGGGGTACAGGTGGGTGGGATACATCACAGGTGGGGTACAGGTGGGTGGGGAACAGGTGGGTGGGCCACGGGTGGGTGGGCAACACGTGGGTGACACAAATCCATAGCAAAAGTTGAATACATCACAAGCTTAAACCACAAGCCCCCCCCCAAAAAAACTTCTAGTCAACATACCCTCTGTGCCTTGCTGTCTCTTGCTCAAGTTCTCAAAGTCCTCCACATACAGCTTGGCAATTTTTTTCCACAGGCCTCTGCATTTTTTGATGTTGCTGTGGTCCGCATCCCCCTTGTCCCACAGGGCTGGTACCTGCTGCACCTGTAGGATGAGGTCTTCTGATGTGTAGGGCCTCACCCCCTCGCTATCAGACTGATCCTGCTCCATATTGCTGCCAAAGAGCTCCAGCATGAAGTCACTGCTGCTCCACTCTGTGAACGCTGGTGCCATGTGGTCCCCATCCAAAATGGCCACCATACCATAGAGTCTGCATAGGAAGTGTGGTACAACATCCGGTTTTTATAGCCAGTGTGTTGTGCGCTCTCCGGTTCTCATTGGTTTCCATTGGCCGGATGCAACATTCCGGCTCCGGTCCGGATACGTCAGCCGGACCAGCCGGACCAAAAAATAGCGCATGTTGGAACGGACGCCGGAGTCCGGATCCGGTCCGGCTCCGGTCCGGACGAAACGGACGCATGTGAACGGTCGCATAGACTTTCATTGCTATGCCGTGCGTCCGTTTCGTCCGGTCCGCATGCGGTCCGGCTCCGGCACGGCTCCGGCACGGCGATTCCGGATAGCAACCGCTAATGTGAACCGGGCCTTACAGAGACGGTGATAGTAGAAAGTGCTGCAGTAAGCCAGAGCACATTAGAATAGGTTTAGGAACTTGTAGGATAGTAGAAAAAAGGATGACATTTTTTGTTACAGAGTCTCTTTAAGGAATGGGGAATTCAGCAAAGCCTAAGCCTCGAGCAACAGTGTGTAGAGGCTGTACAGAGCTGTTGCTAGCCTGCATTCTGTTGCTATGGAGGGCAGAGGGACAGTACATTGCACATGACAGAGAATGGAGAACAATGGAGTAAGCCAGGGATTTTGCAAGAAGTGGGGAACTCTCACCAATGCCTTGGGGGATCGGAAGCTACTGTACACAGTCTAGATTCTCAGCATACATGGACCCCAGCCAAGAACCATCTTGTGTGTGTAAGGAGCTTAACAATAACCCTGTTAAACTGATACCTAATCAATAAACGCTTCTGGTGGTTCACTCCTGATGCCAAATCAAGCACCTGTAGCCAAAATCCTAATAGCAGCAACCTCAGCATAACTGATCTCAGGAGTCCAAATGAAGTATCCAGCAGCTGAAAAATCACCTCCAGCTATTTAATGTACAAGAATCAGTGCTCAGATGAACACTCCTGTTTCATAGGCATTCAGAGGACGCAACAAACCATCATAATTATCTTTGACTTCAGTAGTATTCAGATTCAGTGTCTTCAGGATTCCAAACATTTTGGTCTGTTTGGACAAAAACCCTGCTGACCAAACAATATATGCATTAGTGGTACAAATGTCCTGTTTTATTCCCCAACACTGTGCATTCTACTACACTCTGCCAGAGAGCTGGATTAAGATGTAATAGAGCCCTAACAAGGTAGTAGATTTGGGGCCTTCTTGTGGTCTTTTTGGTAAGCTGAAGTGAAGAGAGGTCAAAGAAGGTGGCTGGTGGGTTCTTGACACCAATTAGGCCCCAAGCACCTGCCTAGGTTGCCTGGTGGATGATCCTGCTCTGTCTGCCTCAGAGGAAACAGTGCAGAGTTAGAATCCAGGACACTGGAAACTTCCTTTTGTCCATCGTACAGAGGAAAAGCTTTTGGAATATTATGTTTTCCTTCTACATGCATCTAACAGCAGACAATAATATTCACACTGCATATTTGTCACATGATTACCAGTTCCCATTCCATTATTAATATTGTTTAAACAACTTCTTCTTCTTTTCTTTTTTCTTTTTAGCATTGACCAGTTTGAGATGACAAGTGGGCAATGCACAGCCAATAAATACACACATCCCATTTATAGCACTATTTCCCCATATATAAATCTTCCCCACAGTTTTACATGGATTGACTTTCAAGGCTGAAGTGAGCATCTTACGTGTAGTCATTCCCCGGAGAGCTGATGGATTTTATTGAACATTGAATTTTAATTTAAATTTCAGCTTTCCACTATTGTCTGCAAAGTTTGACTCCCTCCGGTGCTGTTTTGCCTCCTCCACACACAAAGTAGGCAGTGAGCTGTTTATTTTCCGCTGGATAATGTACTTGAGAACATCTACACAAAAGCACAGAAGAATATTTTCCAATTGCACTTTATAAGCAGGGATGTCTTACGCTTTCCTTCCTTCTTACCTCGTAGGGGGAGATCTCTCTCTCGAGAGAAGAAGAAGCAAGCTCCTGAACTGAGCATTGCTGTGACATGGTATTTTCCTGTTTATCTAAATCCAACACTATTCATCAATCCACATTATTACCTGGCCTTTTGAGTTTACAACAATCTAAAGGGTTCATGGATAGAAACAATAGGGTAAGGAAGTATAGTAAATGGTGATAGTGTGGCATTTGGTGACCTAGTTAAAGAGGGACTTAAGTGAAAAGGGGGGAAAAGTAAATCAATACTTTACAAAGTGAGAAGAAAAATAGAAGAGAGATCAAGAAATTATTGATATCTGCCATGAAATTTGCTCATATTGTTTCATCTACAATCAGCCTGCACATTATCTTTACTACTGGCAGACATGAAAAAAAGCAGACAGCACCAACACTCATTATCTATAACCACGTCCCCTGACAGTTGTATGGGCTAAAAGGTTGTTTCTTAATAGATATACATATGCCCAGAGGGACTGGTTGCTTGGCAGTTGGAAACAGCCATTATTTCCCACAATGTAACAAGGCTCCTAGGTCCTGACATCACACTGTGGGAGGGGTTTTACCACAATATCAGCCATACAGACGTCCCTGATGATCTATTTGAGAAAAGGTAAAGATTTCTCATGGGAAAGTGGGTATAGGCTACTGATTGGGATGAAATTAAATCCTTGGTTAGAGGTCCTCTTTAAGACTGTGCAAACCCACCAATTTGCGTGCTGGAGGCACCAGGGAAATTTAGCCACTGCCATAGGCACCCATGTTCATTCAAGCAAATACTGGCTATAGGAAAAAATAGCAGTGAGAGAGTTCCCCTACTGTGTGATGGTAAGCGGCTATTTAACCTTTCAATGGTAGCAGTAGTGCACTGGAGTTCAGTTACACTGCAAGGTTTTTTTTGCCTTCCCCTGGATCAGCTGGGATATGTGAGAGTGCAGGAGAGTATGATACCTTAAGCTTCCCTATTTATTTAATGTATTATTTTCTATTTATTTAATTGATTCTTTTCTGGTTGGACATGATGGATGAATATCTTTTTTTCAAACAAAGTAACTATGCAATTATTTAACTCCAGTATCTTTAATTACTGGGCTGCTGCAGAGGGTTGAGCAGGTTGTATAGCCGGTTCCTGTGAGCACTGGGGTTTTGCTAAAATGTAGCTGAACTCTGGGCTTTTCAGTTACCAGCCTGGCTTACTGTAGCCAGCTAATTAGCAGGATACGATTAGCAGGATTAGGAATAATTGGGGGTTGCTTAGTGTTAAGAGTAGATCGTGGGAGGATAGTGTTGGGAGTAGGTGGGAGGTGGTTAACATTATAGCTAGGGGAGGATTAGTGTGAGAAGAATACACTTAGTAGAATATTAGTGCAATTACTGATATTTTGCTATTGGGGACAATATTGGTATAATTACTGATAGTTTACTATGGGGATAGTAGAGTATCGGTAAACTTACAGATATTCTACTATCCTAATTTTGTTTGCACCTTTTTTACATAGATGCAAATCTAAGGTCTTTCTTTAATCTTTAGGTTGCACTAAGAGATGTTTAGAATGTGGGTGAGTGCCAAAGATTCAGTGGAAGGAGTTCCAGAGGAAGAGATAAACCCAAGGAAAATCCTGTATGCAAGAATGAGACTAGGTGATTAGAGAGAATGACAACAAAAAATCAGTGGGGGTTGTGTGTAGAATGGGATCTGGACAATGACAAATGCTATTGTAACAGATAATATTGGAGGGACAAACAATGTCTCTCTGAGGAAAAGATCTCCTAAATTAAAGATGGCCATATGTCAAGCAAGCCTTATTACCTTTTTTGTAGTATGAGGCCAATTTCACATGTGAGCCAGTGCAGTATGTGGTGGTGCCCATTGGTTTGAACCACTCCCTTGCTGCTCTCGCCTAAGCTTCCCCTTTAAAATAATTGAGAGTGAGACTACTGATGATCCTAATGTGCTAATTTCGTTTGCGTGAAATTATGCAAACTTTTGCATTTACGATAATTATGATTTCAAAGTTGAATGTATTTTGTGTAAGCCATTCATGCATTTTGAATTTAATGCAAAATTAGGAATTGGGCAGTTTTAAACTATTTTTGTGCAAACAGCGAAAAAACATTTCCACAAGCTGGATTGGTTAAAGGGAATAGGGGAATAGTGGGAGGGAAAAAAATAATTTTTGAGAAAACTGATATAAAAAATCCAAAGAAGACAACTTTTTGAACTCAGTAAAATGATGGGAGAGGGGTGTTCATTGCGGAAGCTGGGGGTCCCTTCAACAAGTAAACCTTTTACCAAGTGAAATGTGTATAGGGTTACTAATGTACCCCTTCCCTTCCTTTTTAGGGCTCTTTTAAACTACATGCTATTCCAATGCAATTCCGATTCTGATATTGCTGCAATTTTAGAAAGTCGGCACCACAAACGCACCCCCCCCCACCACCACCACCACCACCATTTGGAGTTTGATGTAATTTTAAAAAGCCATTGCCTCAGCCACCCTTTAATGCCTAACCTTAACTCCTCCCACCCCACGCCTAACCTAAGTCCATTTTTGGAGCTCCGCCGTAGGGGCCCATTGTATTCATCATGAAGAGAGGAAATTTGGGCACCCGCTGTGCCAAATAAATATCAGGAGTTGGGGCCCCTATGCCAGCACCCACATTACAGCCACTAGTGGGGCGGCCAAATTTCCTGCTTCTGCTTCCTGATGTACGTCTCCAACTTGTAAATCTTTTTGGATTTTCTGTTAGCCTCCTGTAAGTATACAGTGTCCTGGCAGGGAGCTTGTAGTAGCGTGGCGTCAGCTGAGTCTGATCCCTCCCCGCTGTGTTCTCATTACAGATTACTGGTGCATGGCAGGTAAGAGGGCTGTGAACCAGGACAGTGAACAGAAAGGAAAGGGGAGGAGGTGTGAGCCAGGAGGTTTTTATCATATTAAACATGTGGCATGCTTAATTTAGCAGGAATTTGTTTACTGAGCTGTGTTACCCATACTAAGAGAAGATGCTTCAGTGCAATTCATTTGTACTGTAATATAGCAGTATCAGATGACATAGCTCTTAGGAATGTAAACACCATTTTCTGCTTCAAACAGGATAATGCATTTGTCCTCTCCACCGCTGAGCTGTTCTAGAAAATAAATAGTTATTATGAAGGAGCTTATTAAGCTCCATGCATCATTACCATTTGATGATGATATTTCTACTTATGCAATAAGAAATAATAGAAGAAAAATAAAAAAAAATCTTCTCTTGCTCAGGATCACTGGAAGAATAGACAGTACCTCGACAAAATGCGTAATTACATTACATTAGCAAGTATGGAATGTTATTATTTTTCTTAGAAATGCGTTGCTAGTTTGCAAGAATGAAAAATAAAAAATAAAAATCTTTGCAAAAATTCCAGTGATTGAAGAACTGAATTGTAATAAAGTGCAAGCAATGTATTCAGGAAAAATGCTCTTAATAGGTTTTTTAAACCCAGGTTAACCTTAAAACTCTGTGTTAGAGCATAGAATTCCTCCTCTGCAGTTAGATAGCACATAACAATGATATTGTAATGAAACAAGCACTTAAGCATGTTACATAACTGAGTGCACTAACAAGAGATAAAAGAGAAGCCCCAATGGGTGGTAGGAGGTGAAGGTGAGCTTTCATTCTCATGAATAGGACACAAAATATGTTGGTTTAAATACATTTTTATGTAACATATTGGGGTGAATAAAGGGTACCTGTGAGGTTAAAAGAAACCAGAGCTGGGAGAAATTAGAAGTTTTATACATGCCTGGGGCTTCCTCCAGCCCCATGCACACGGATCGCTCCCACGCCGCCGTCCTCAGTCTTCTCCCTCTTCGGTACCGGGTCCCGTAACTTCAGCCAGTCGCAGCCAGTCTGCGCAAAAGCAGTGCACCCTCTATGTACCTCTCTGGCGGCTGCTGGAAAGATACATAAAAGGCGCACTTCTTTTGTGCAGACTGGCCACGACTGGCTGAAGTTATGGGACCCGGTACCGAAAAGGGAGAAGGCTGTGGGTGGAGGCGTGGGAGCGATCCGTGCGCATGGGGCTGGAGGAAGCCCCAGGGATGTATAAAGCTTTTAATTTCTCTCAGCTCTGGTACACTGTAAAAAGTAAAAAGTAAGATACTCACCTTAGAAGAGGTGAGCTTCTGGATACACCAAATGCTTCATCAATCCCCCTTGATCTTGCTGTTCTAGCGCTGGGACCCTCTGATGAATCAGAGCTTGTTATCGCATGGCTATAGCAGCAATGCTATAGTCTGCACCCGCATGTCTGTAATGCAGGTTCGGCAGTAACTGGACCCTGGATTGTGTGTCAACATCCCCCCACCCCCGTTGCTACGACTCGGAGGGGGAATAGCATTATGCCACCCCGAATTACAGCAGCTGTAGGGCAAGCTGTCATCTGGCCAAACTGACCAGCAGCATACTCATACATACGCCCTTCTGAACTTATTCGACAAGAGCTTGTCGGAGAGAATCGAGCAGCTGTGTTCCCATCCATGTACAAGTATAGTTGCACTGCACAGGCACAAGACAACTCACACCTGTGCTTTTTCCTCTGTGTATAAGCAGCTCCTTGCTACTGAGCAAATTAATTATCTTGCACACCGTAGGTTGTCTTTAAAGTGGAATATAACTCAGTATTTCTTCTTTGCTCTAAAAGATTATTTAAAGCATATAATATACTAACACAATGTTTGTTTTTTTTTCCGGTAAAACAGCATTTAAAGGGTTACATCACAGGACTGACTTTTTCTTCTGCAGGGGCTGCCGCATCCAAACTGGTGATTAGCTTATCTTCTGTATACATTCTTTACTTGATACAATTGAGTAAACATTATCTGGCTGTGCAGAAACGTATGCTAATGAGTCCTGGAGTGAAACACAGGTCAGAAATCACTGATGGCTGCATTTTAAAACAGAATTAAAACAGTTATGAATAAAATGCACCAGCTTTCAAAGTAAATAAATAAAACTTTGGGAAGTTATAATTTATAAATGAATTACAATTCTTGTGCACAAAAGCAAATATGATAATTGTATGGGTTACAAAAAGTAGGAAAACACATTTTTGTTGAATATTTTGTCAGAGTTTTAGACCGCTTTAAAGTGAACCTCCGAACTAAAAATTGACTCAGCAGCAATGAAAAGGCTTGGTGTTTCTTTAACAGTTTCACAGCATCAGAACTTTGTTTCTCTTATACAAGCCTCATTTTTAGCTGCACAGAAGAAAACTGCCCGGGCTTTTTTCCCCTGATGCTGTGCAAAGCATGATGGGATTTCTAATTTTGTTGTTCTCATTCTGCTGTTTTGGTGCAATTTTTTTTTTGTACATTTTGAATTTGACATTTGAAGCGTATTGTGTGCAGCTGGGAGGGGTAATCAGGAGTAATGTTGGGCGAACAGTGTTCGCCACTGTTCGGGTTCTGCAGAACATCACCCTGTTCGGGTGATGTTCGGGTTCGGCCGAACACCTGATGGTGTTCGGCCAAACTGTTCGGCCATACGGCCGAACTAAGAGCGCATGGCCGAACGTTACCCGAACGTTCGGCTAGCGCTGTGATTGGCCGAACGGGTCACGTGTAGTGTTGGGCGAACATCTAGATGTTCGGGTTCGGGCCGAACATGGCCGCGATGTTCGGGTGTTCGACCCGAACTCCGAACATAATGGAAGTCAATGGGGACCCGAACTTTCGTGCTTTGTAAAGCTTCCTTACATGCTACATACCCCAAATTTGCAGGGTATGTGCACCTTGGGAGTGGGTACAAGAGGAAAAAAAATTTAGCAAAAAGAGCTTATAGTTTTTGAGAAAATCGATTTTAAAGTTTCAAAGGGAAAACTGTCTTTTAAATGCGGGAAATGTCTGTTTTCTTTGCACAGGTAACATGCTTTTTGTCGGCATGCAGTCATACATGTTATACATATAAGAGGTTCCAGGAAAAGGGACCGGTAACGCTAACCCAGCAGCAGCACACGTGATCGAACAGGAGGAGGGTGGCGCAGGAGGGGAAGGCCACGCTTTGAGACACAACAACCCAGGCCTTGCATGAGGACAAGAAGCGTGCGGATAGCAATTTGCGTTTTGTCGCCATGCAGTCATAAATTTAATACAGATGAGAGGTTCAATAAACAGGGACCGGAAACGCTAACCCATCACAGATGTTCATTGTTCATGTTACTTGGTTGGGGTCCGGGAGTGTTGCATAGTCGTTTCCAATCCAGGATTGTTTTATTTTAATTTGAGTCAGACGGTCTGCATTTTCTGTGGAGAGGTGGATACGCCGATCTGTGACGATGCCTCCGGCAGCACTAAAACAGCGTTCCGACATAACGCTGGCTGCCGGGCAAGCCAGCACCTCTATTGCGTACATTGCCAGTTTGTGCCAGGTGTCTAGCTTCGATACCCAATAGTTGAAGGGTGCAGATGGATTGTTCAACACAGCTATGCCATCTGACATGTAGTCCTTGACCATCTTCTCCAGGCGATCGGTGTTGGAGGTGGATCTGCACGCTTGCTGTTCTGTGTGCTGCTGCATGGGTGTCAGAAAATTTTCCCACTCCAAGGACACTGCCGATACCATTCCCTTTTGGGCACTAGCTGCGGCTTGTGTTGTTTGCTGCCCTCCTGGTCGTCCTGGGTTTGCGGAAGTCAGTCTGTCGGCGTACAACTGGCTAGAGGAGGGGGAGGATGTCAATCTCCTCTTTAAAGTCTCCACAAGGGCCTGCTGGTATTCTTCCATTTTGACCTGTTGGACTCTTTCTTCAAGCAGTTTTGGAACATTGTGTTTGTACCGTGGATCCAGAAGGGTATAAACCCAGTAATTGGTGTTGTCCAGAATGCGCACAATGCGTGGGTCGCGTTCAATGCAGTCCTAGGCCGAAGAGGTCATAGCCTAGGGTCACAAAAACCTGTTTATTTGGGCTATTTCAATAGTAGTGATGGTGACGTACATAAATCTCAGCCATGGCCGTTAGCAACGTCTGAATTTCACGAAATGTCTCATGCAGGTAGAAGACATATTGTTAGACTTGGATTCCAAAGATGGGGTCCCTACATCTCTGCAAACCAGAGTTACAGGGGTCCAAAATTGGTAAAATCCCCCATAGACTTTCATTGCCTCCCTATTTCACTTTCCAAAATCTCACATCTTTTCAAAGGGCAATGGCTCAGCAGTACCAAATTTTCTAGCATTGTAGGGACCCTTAGGGGGAACATGACTGGTGAGTTTCGGGCCCCTAGGCCAAAGAGGTCATAGCCTAGGGTCACAAAAACCTGTTTATTTGGGCTATTTCAATAGTAGTGATGGTGACGTACATAAATCTCAGCTATGGCCGTTAGCAACGTCTGAATTTCACGAAATGTCTCATGCAGGTAGAAGACATATTGTTAGACTTGGATTCCAAAGATGGGGTCCCTACATCTCTGCAAACCAGAGTTACAGGGGTTCAAAATTGGTAAAATCCCCCATAGACTTTCATTGGGCCTACTATTTACCGTTCCAAAATCTCTCACCATTTCAAAGGGCAATTGCTCAGCAGTGGCAAAACTCATCAGTCATGATCCCCCTAAGGGTCCCTACAATGCTAGAAAATTTGGTACTGCTGAGCCATTGCCCTTTGAAAAGATGTGAGATTTTGGAAAGTGAAATAGGGAGGCAATGAAAGTCTATGGGGGATTTTACCAATTTTGGACCCCTGTAACTCTAGTTTGCAGAGATGTAGGGACCCCATCTTTGGAATCCAAGTCTAACAATATGTCTTCTACCTGCATGAGACATTTCGTGAAATTCAGACGTTGCTAACGGCCATAGCTGAGATTTATGTACGTCACCATCACTACCATTGAAATAGCCCAAATAAACAGGTTTTTGTGACCCTAGGCTATGACCTCTTCGGCCTAGGGGCCCGAAACTCACCAGTCATGTTCCCCCTAAGGGTCCCTACAATGCTAGAAAATTTGGTACTGCCTAGCCATTGCCCTTTAAAAAGATGTGAGATTTTGGAAAGTGAAATAGGGAGGCAATGATAGTCTATGGGGGATTTTACCAATTTTGGACCCCTGTAACTCTGGTTTGCAGAGATGTAGGGACCCCATCTTTGGAATCCAAGTCTAACAATATGTCTTCTACCTGCATGAGACATTTCGTGAAATTCAGACGTTGCTAACGGCCATAGCTGAGATTTATGTACGTCACCATCACTACCATTGAAATAGCCCAAATAAACAGGTTTTTGTGACCCTAGGCTATGACCTCTTTGGCCTAGGGGCCCGAAACTCACCAGTCATGTTCTCCCTAAGGGTCCCTACAATGCTAGAAAATTTGGTACTGATGAGCAATTGCCCTTTGAAAAGATGTGAGATTTTGGAAAGTGAAATAGGGAGGCAATGAAAGTTTATGGGGGATTTTACCAATTTTGGACCCCTGTAACTCTGGTTTGCAGAGATGTAGGGACCCCATCTTTGGAATCCAAGTCTAACAATATGTCTTCTACCTGCATGAGACATTTCGTGAAATTCAGACGTTGCTAACGGCCATAGCTGAGATTTATGTACGTCACCATCACTACCATTGAAATAGCCCAAATAAACAGGTTTTTGTGACCCTAGGCTATGACCTCTTTGGCCTAGGGGCCCGAAACTCACCAGTCATGTTCCCCCTAAGGGTCCCTACAATGCTAGAAAATTTGGTACTGCTGAGCCATTGCCCTTTGAAAAGATGTGAGATTTTGGAAAGTGAAATAGGGAGGCAATGAAAGTCTATGGGGGATTTTACCAATTTTGGACCCCTGTAACTCTGGTTTGCAGAGATGTAGGGACCCCATCTTTGGAATCCAAGTCTAACAATATGTCTTCTACCTGCATGAGACATTTCGTGAAATTCAGACGTTGCTAACGGCCATGGCTGAGATTTATGTACGTCACCATCACTACCATTGAAATAGCCCAAATAAACAGGTTTTTGTGACCCTAGGCTATGACCTCTTCGGCCTAGGACTGCATTGAACGCGACCCACGCATTGTGCGCATTCTGGACAACACCAATTACTGGGTTTATACCCTTCTGGATCCACGGTACAAACACAATGTTCCAAAACTGCTTGAAGAAAGAGTCCGACAGGTCAAAATGGAAGAATACCAGCAGGCCCTTGTGGAGACTTTAAAGAGGAGATTGACATCCTCCCCCTCCTCTAGCCAGTTGTACGCCGACAGACTGACTTCCGCAAACCCAGGACGACCAGGAGGGCAGCAAACAACACAAGCCGCAGCTAGTGCCCAAAAGGGAATGGTATCGGCAGTGTCCTTGGAGTGGGAAAATTTTCTGACACCCATGCAGCAGCACACAGAACAGCAAGCGTGCAGATCCACCTCCAACACCGATCGCCTGGAGAAGATGGTCAAGGACTACATGTCAGATGGCATAGCTGTGTTGAACAATCCATCTGCACCCTTCAACTATTGGGTATCGAAGCTAGACACCTGGCACAAACTGGCAATGTACGCAATAGAGGTGCTGGCTTGCCCGGCAGCCAGCGTTATGTCGGAACGCTGTTTTAGTGCTGCCGGAGGCATCGTCACAGATCGGCGTATCCGCCTCTCCGCAGAAAATGCAGACCGTCTGACTCAAATTAAAATGAATCAATCCTGGATTGGAAACGACTACGCAACACTCCCGGACCCCAACCAAGTAACATGAACAATGAACATCTGTGATGGGTTAGCGTTTCCAGTCCCTGTTTATTGAACCTCTCATCTGTATTAAATTTATGACTGCATGGCGACAAAACGCAAATTGCTATCCGCACGCTTCTTGTCCTCATGCAAGGCCTGGGTTGTTGTGTCTCAAAGCGTGGCCTTCTCCTCCTGCGCCACCCTCCTCCTGTTCCATCACGTGTGCTGCTGCTGGGTTAGCGTTACCGGTCCCTTTTCCTGGAACCTCTTATATGTATTACATTTATGACTGCATGCTGACAAAAAGCATGTTACCTGTGCAAAGAAAACAGACATTATCCGCATTTAAAAGACAGTTTTCCCTTTGAAACTTTAAAATCGATTTTCTCAAAAACTATAAGCTCTTTTTGCTAAAAAATTTTTCCTCTTGTACCCACTCCCAAGGTGCACATACCCTGTAAATTTGGGGTATGTAGCATGTAAGGAGGCTTTACAAAGCACAAAAGTTCGGGTCCCCATTGACTTCCATTATGTTCGGAGTTCGGGTCGAACACCCGAACATCGCGGCCATGTTCGGCCTGTTCGGCCCGAACCCGAACATCTAGGTGTTCGCCCAACACTAATCAGGAGTCAGGACACAGGACAGTTGGAACTGTGTCTCCTGTTCCTTGTCACCTCATTTCAACCAAAAAGATGGCTGCCTCCATGACAAAGATGGCAGCCCCCATGAATCACATACATTTGCCTGTTCTTTTAAAACAGGGTGGGTAAGAGATTATATTACCTATCTATTCTAATTAACATAACTAATGTAACTTGATGACAGTATGTTTGTTTAGGCTGAAGTTCCCCTTTAAGTATGTAGGCTGCCATTGCTAACCATTCAGAAAAAAAAATTGTTACTGGCTGTCATGCTAATCCAGTGTTTTTAATGTGTTCTGAGTCGCTGGTTTGGAGCAAGTAACCAGTGTTGAGTTTTCACTAATTGTATAATGGTTATTGAGTAAGTTCAGCACTACAATGAAGCGCTCCGCAGGTGCTGTGTGTTTCAGGAAGCGCAATACCCTCTGCACTGCAGCACAACGCAAAAGTGTGCATGAGCCCTTAGTGTAAGTTTCCTTTAAAACAAAATAATGTTGAGTAGTTTTGGAATGTCACATTTCTCTCCAAAAATGAAGTTCCCACTTCCCACCAAACAGTAAAGCATCAACTGTTTTAAATGGCTCAAACAGAAACATTTATGTTTATGGATACAACCACAGAATTTTAAATGCCCATTTTATTAATTGCTAATTGGAAAAAAGCGTTTACACTCTTAAGAAGAAATAAAAGTTAATAACCAATCAACAGATCATTATACAAGGCTTTGGTTGTGTGCGCCGCATAGCAATCCAGTCCAAGATTGTGCTGCTAATAACCATCTAGAGAGTGCTCGCTCTTCTGCAGGGCTGATGTTCTATTGGAAGAAAGATAAAACGGCGATTGGGGGTTCCATGAAAAGATTCACAGTTATTCTTATGGTGGGTATAGAATTATTGTATGACTCAAAATAAGATGCAATAACAAACTACAAGGCTGACATTATTTTGACTTAAGAGTGTGAAGGAAAACCTTTGAGGAGTCACATGCTGTATGTTTTCCCCTCAACAGATGACTGCAAGTCAGCTTCTGTGTCTACTGCTATCAATAAATCATGGAACAAAACCAATGTCACTTACTGAAACAATTACGGCAGTTGCATTTCCTTTGATGTGAAATGTGGTAGCGAGCCTACGTGCTCTGTGATGGGTAGGCTTTCACGTATCTGCCAGGAAGTCCCAACCTTGGAAATTTGTATAGCTAATGCAGTTTTATTTTATTTTACCATTTAACCACTTGAGGACTGCGGTGTTAAACCCCCCTAAAGATCAGGCAATTTTTCTGAAATTGGGCCACTGCAACTTTAAGGCCTCGCTGCAGGGCCGCACAACTCAGCACACAAGTGATTTTCCCCCACTTTTCTCCCCACCAACAGAGCTCTCTGTTGGATGGGTCTGATCGCTCCCCCAATGTTTTCTTTTGTTTGTTTTTTTATAAAAATGTATTTGTTTTATTTTTTATTATTTTTACATTTTTTTTTTCATCTCCCTCCCCCCGCGCAGCTCTCAGCTAAACTAAGTTAACTGAGAGCAAAAGCATCTTGATATTTCCCTCCAAGTGTCCTCATTGGTAGAGATGGGCCGAACGGTTCGCCGGCGAATGGTTCCAGGCAAACTTCGGGTGGTTCGCCGTCGCCGGCGAAGGCGAACTTTCCCGGAAGTTCGATTCGCCCCATAATGCTCTATGAGGGTCAACTTTGACCCTCTGCATCACAGTCAGCAGGCACATTGTAGCCAATCCGGCTATACTAAGCCCTGGAGCCCCACCCCCCTTATATAAGGCAGGCTCTGGCGGCCATTAGCCTCACTCGTGAGCCTGCTAGAGACAGAATAGGGACAGCTGCTGCAGACTTGTTCTCCTAGGGACAGATTAGTCAATCTCTTGCCTTCTTAGCTTGCTCCTAGCTGAATCTTATTGCTATAATAGCACCCCAGAACAGCTCTGTTCAGAGCTCATCCTGCTCGTGTGATCAATTTTTTTTTCCTGTGTTTGAAACTGACACTTGTGTTGTTTAGACAGCATTGCTAATTCATACTGTGTGTCCCACTGCCAGCAGCAGCAGCAGCAGCAGCACATTCAGTGACTACCTGTGTGTGAGAGACACTTTTGTTGCTTAGACAGCATTGCTAATTCATAATGTGTGTGTCCCACTGCCAGCAGCCCACCAGCATTCAGCAGCACATTTAGTGACTACCTGTGTGTGTGACAGGGAGCTGCACATTGTACTACCCACCCAGTACTGCATTTACCTACTACTAGTACCTGTTGTGTTTAGTTAACCCACCTCATCACTGCATACACCTACGTTTGTGTTGAGTGAACCCACCTCGCTGCACATAACTACCTTTTGGTTCTCACTGCATATCTACCTTTTCTGTTGAGTGAACTCACCTCAATGCATATAACTACCTTTGTGTTGAGTGAACTCAGCTGACTGCATCTAACTACCTGTTGTGTTCAGTGAACTCACCTCACTGCATATATAACTACCTTTGGGTTGAGTGAACTCACCTCACTGCACATAGCTACCTTTTGTGTTCAGTGAACTCACCTCACTGCATATATAACTACCTTTGGGTTGAGTGAACTCACCTCACTGCATATCTACCTTTTCTGTTGAGTGAACTCACCTCACTGCATATAACTACCTTTGTGTTGAGTGAACTCAGCTGACTGCATCTAACTACATGTTGTGTTCAGTGAACTCACCTCACTGCAAATATAACTACCTTTGGGTTGAGTGAACTCACCTCACTGCATATCTACCTTTTCTGTTGAGTGAACTCACCTCACTGCATATATAAATACCTTTGGGTTGAGTGAACGCTTCTCACTGCACATAGCTACCTGTTGTGTTCAGTGAACTCACCTCACTTCATATATAACTACCTTTGGGTTGAGTGAACTCACCTCACTGCATATAACTACCTTTGTGTTGAGTGAACTCAGCTGACTGCATCTAACTACCTTTTGTGTTCAGTGAACTCACCTCACTGCATATCTACCTTTTCTGTTGAGTGAACTCACCTCACTGCATATACCTAGCTTCCCCCCGAGATGGACAAAATGGACAAACCAGGTAGAGGAAGAGGTAGAGGCAGACCCAGAGGAAGGCCACCTGGCACTGGCAGGTCTGTGCAAGGTGGTGTTGCTGTGATTTCGTGCGGACCTGGCCCAAAGTACAGTGCTCAGAAGAAGGCACGTGCCATCACTTTCCAAAATTGTGAGGACGTGTTTGAGTATTTAACACAGATCACCTCATCTCCCGCAGCCACCAGCGCTACAACAAGCACCACATCCACTGCATTTGACACTTCACAGGAGTTATTTGGTGGTGGTGGTGAATGGTGGTGAAATCACTGATTCACAGCCACTACTGCAACAACAAGAAGAAGACGCAGGTACACCACCTCATACGTCTGAGTTAGGTGGCGATAGTATGGACGTAACGTGTGAGGAGGGGCATGATGAACCACCTGAAGTTGGTGCAGTTGTGGAGTTGTCTGAGGAAAGCGAAGCTGGGCAGGAGGATTATGATGACGATTATACAGATGTCACGTATGTTCCCAATAGAGGAGATGACCAGGGGGACAGTGCAGAGGGGGAGCCAGAGAGGAATAGGAGGAGACGACTCCATGATAGAAGCAGAGGGAGCTCGTCCTCAGAAAGAGCTGGGGGCAGTGTCCGGCGCCATGTATCGCCAGCTATGGCCAGCCAGCCAACATGCCCTTCAAGGTCAGCTGTTGATGTCACCGTAGTGCCATCACCCCAGGGGGGCTCAGTGGTTTGGAAATATTTTACGGTGTGTGCCTCAGATAGGAGCAAAGCTATCTGTTCTCTCTGCCTCCAAAAATTGAGCTGTGGAAAGGCCAACACTCACGTAGGGACAAGTGCCTTACGAAGGCACCTGGAGAAAAGGCACAAACAGCTATGTGAAGAACACCTGAGGAAAAGCAGCACCCCTCAAAAGACAAGCCACCCTCCTTCTCCTCTTCCTCCTTCAGGTGCATCGTCTTCATCCGCTTTCTTCCTTGAGCCTTCACAGCCACCCTCCTTCACACCGCCTCTGCCCTTGAGTGGTTCCTGCTCCTCTGCCCACAGCAGTAGCCAGGTGTCTGTGAAGGAAGTCTTTGAGCGGAAGAAGCCAATTTTGGCCAGTCACCCTCTTGCCCGGTGTCTGACAGCTGGTGTGGCGGAACTATTAGCTCGCCAGCTATTACCATACAAGCTGGTGGAGTCAGAGGCTTTCAGTAAATTTGTGGCCATTGGGACACAGCAGGGGAAGATACCAGGCCGCACTTATTTTTCACGAAAGGCCATACCCAAACTGTACCGTGCAGTTCAGAGGCAAGTGGTGTCATCTATTGCGAAGAGCGTTGGGTTAAGGGTCCACCTGACCACGGATGCCTGGTCTACCAAGCACGGGCAGGGCCGCTACATTACGTACACAGCCCATTGGGTCAACCTGGTGACCGATGGCAGCAAGCAGGGAGTACAAGGCTGCGCAGCGGACCGACTTGTCACACCTCCACGGCTTGCAGGCAGGCCTCCTGCCACCTCCTCTCCTTCTCCTCCAGCTACATCCTCTTCGCTGTCAACCTCCTCCTCCTACTTGGCTGAGTGTCAGTTGAACTCTAGCGGTGCTGCCATCTCCTCTTCCTCTCCAGCTACACAGCCCCATCTCCCCAGAGCCTACGCTGCATGCCAGGTACGACGGTGTCACGCAATTCTAGGCATGTCTTGCCTCAAAGCGGAGAGTCACACTGGAGCAGCTCTCCTGGCTGCTCTAAACAGGTGGAGCAATGGCTGACCCCGCACCAGCTGGAGATCGGCAACGTGGTGTGTGACAATGGCAGCAATCTCCTTTCCGCTTTGAATTTAGGAAAGCTGACACATGTACCCTGCATGGCACATGTGCTGAATCTGGTCGTGCAAAGATTTGTCCCAAAGTACCCAGGCTTAGAGGACGTCCTGAAGCAGACCAGGAAGTTGTGTGGGCATTTCAGGCAGTCCTATACGGCCATGGCACGCTTTGCGGACATTGAGTGGAAAAACAACTTGCTGGTGAGATGCTTGATATGCGATAGCCCAACTCGCTGGGATTCCATCCTGCTCATGTTCTCTCGCCTGCTAGACCAGGAGAAAGCCGTCACTCAGTACCTGTACAACTACAGTAGAAGGACACAATCTGGGAAGATCAGGATGTTGTGACCCAACAGCTGGACACTGATGTGAAATGCATGCAGGACCATGCGGCCATTTGAGGAGGTGACCAACCTGGTGAGTCGCGCTGAAGGCACCATCAGCGACTTGATCCCCTACGCTTACTTCCTGGAGCGTGCCGTGCGTAGAGTGGTGGATGAAGCTGTGGAGGAGCGGGAACAGGAACAGCTACGGCAGGAGGATTCGTGGGAGCGATTTACATCCGAACCACATGTTTCCTCGACACCTGCGGCACCACAGAGGGGGGAGGAGGAAGAAAAGGAGTCGTGTGGGGAAGGAGAGGAGTCAGACTCGGATGACGATTATGAGGAAGGTGTTTCTGTGGAGGAGGAAGAGGCAGCGGCGGCGGCAGAAGAACAACCGCAGCAGCCATCACAGGGGGCTTCTGCTGCTCCACGTTCCCGTGGTATTGTTCGTGGCTGGGGGGAGGAAGAGGAGTTGCGTGACGTCACTGTGGAAGAACAAGAGGAGATGGAGAGTATGTCTGGATCCGACTTTGTGCAGATGGCCTCTTTCATGTTGTCCAGCCTGTTGAGGGATCCCCGTATCAAAAAACTCAAGGGGAATGACCTGTACTGGGTGGCCACGCTACTAGACCCTCGGTACAGGCACAAAGTGGCAGACCTGTTACCAACTCAACACAAGGCAGAAAGGATGCAGCACTTGCAGAACAAGCTGTCAATCATGCTTTACAATGCATTTAAGGGTGATGTGACAGTACAACGCAATAAAGGTACCACTGGCAGTAATCCTCCTCCTCCTCACCAGTCCACGCAGTCAAGGACAGGACGCTCCAGCGATCTAGGGGTGATGTCGGACATGCGGACATTCTTTAGCCCAACGCCTCGCAGTAGCCCTTCGGGATCCACCCTCCACCAACGCCTGGACCGGCAGGTAGCCGACTACCTGGCCTTAAGTGTGGATGTACACACTGCGACTGCGAGCAGCGAGGATGAACCCTTGCTCTACTGGTTGCGCATGCTTGACCTGTGGCCAGAGCTGTCCCAATTTGCCATATAACTTCTCTCTTGCCCTGCCGCAAGCGTCCTGTCAGAAAGGACCTTCAGTGCAGCTGGAGGCATTGTCACTGAGAAGAGAAGTCGCCTAAGTCATGACAGTGTTCAGTACCTGACCTTTATCAAAATGAATGAGGCATGGATCCCTGAGGGCTATTGCACGACCGAAGACTAAGTCAGTCCCCACACACAACATCTCTGCCTGCAGGCCGCTTGACTGCCTTCTCCGCCACCACCACCATGGTCCAGGACTCTAGGCGGATTCCAAAATTTTTAAGGCCGCTGCTAGCAGTGGCCGCTATACTAATTTTTCTGGGGCGTGCACATGCCTGCCTAATTTTTCTGGCTGAACTGCAGGCGGCTGCAACAAAAAAACAAAAGGCATGTACATGTGCCCATCCCCTTTCGTGATCATTACCTTGCCGCGGTGAAGGGGCTTGCGTATCACAATGAAGCAATGACCGCCGGCTATATGAGTGTCTCGGGTGGGGGTGGCACACCAAAGATAATAAGGTCGTTGTTTCATTGTGGTCAGACCAAATTTGATCAGCTGGACAGTCACTGTTCTGTCATTCAGCTACATCAGCCGGGCGACCATATGGGCTGAAAAGCCACCATCACCTGCACTCTCGTCATGGTGCGCACCAGTCCAGCACGGCCGTCACTACACAAACGGCTGTTTGCAGTCACTGCATACCTTTCACTGCATCTGTGACTGCACATTGTATTATACCTGGCAGTCAGTGCAGAACTTGCACTTGAATGGATGGTAGACTTGCCCTCAATAACGGATTCCCGTTAAAGGATTTAACCACTTGCCGACGGCGCACTCATACCGCGCGTCGGCAAAGTGGCAGCTGCAGGACCAGCGATGCAGTATTGCGTCGCCAGCTGCAGGCTGATTAATCAGGAAGCAGCCGCTCGCGCGAGCGGCTGCTTCCTGTCAATTCACGGCGGGGGGCTCCGTGAATAGCCTGCGGGCAGCCGATCGCGGCTCGCAGGCTAAATGTAAACACAAGCGGAAATAATCCGCTTTGTTTACATTGTACGGCGCTGCTGCGCAGCAGCGCCGTAAGGCAGATCGGCGATCCCCGGCCAATCAGCGGCCGGGGATCGCCGCCATGGGACAGGGGACAGCCTGTCACTGGCTGCACAGGACGGATAGCGTCCTGTGCAGCCCCGATCACCGGGGATGAGCAAATAGGAGAGGGAGGGGGGAATTTCGCCGCGGAGGGGGGCTTTGAGGTGCCCCCCGCAACATGCCAGACAGGAGGACCGATCAGACCCCCCCTGCACATCATCCCCATAGGGGGGAAAAAAGGGGGGCGATCTGATCGCTCTGTGTGCCAGCTGATCTGTGCTGGGGGCTGCAGAGCCCACCCAGCACAGATCACAAAAAATAACGCTGGTCCTTAAAGGGGGGTAAAGGGTGGGTCCTCAAGTGGTTAAAGTCGATTCATTACAATTAGGGCCTCAAAAGTCCTCCTGAGTCCTGAATTGTTATTTTTGGTCACTACCTCGGGGCGGGCGTGCATGCCTGCCTGCTGCCCTCCTTGCCTGGATGTGTGGTGGTAGCCATTTCTTAGGCTCCAACTCCGGAACGCAATACAACCATCTACAGTTTCAAACAATTGAAAAATACAACCATTTACATTTTAAAACAATTTAAAAATACAACCATCTACAGTTTCAAACAATTTAAAAATACAACCATCTACAGTTTCAAACAATTGAAAAAAATGGCAAAAAACTTGCCCTCCGTAAAACATTCTTGGCAAATGCTTTCGACTTGGTTTGTCTTCCGCTGGGTCAAGGGTCCATCTGATCACAGATGCCTGATCTGCAAAGCACGGTCAGGGCAGCTACAGCATGGGTCTCAGCAGGCTCCCACTTCAGGCCGGAATCCAACCTTCATTCCCCGCCCATTACCCGTGGTGACAATGGCAGACTTGCCCTCCATAACGAATTCCCGTTAAAGGATTTAAAGTTGATTCATTACAATTAGGGCCTCAAAAGTCCTCCTGAGTCCTGTATTGTTATTTTTGGTCACTACCTTGGGGCGGGCGTGCATGCCTGCCTGCTGCCCTCCTTGCCTGTGTAGTGGTAGCCGTTGCTCAGGCTCCACACCGGATTCCATCCCTCATTCCCCGGCCATTACCCGAGGTCACAAATGGCAGACTTGCCTGCCTCCATATGATTCTCGTGAAAGGAATGTGGTGTCATCTTTGCCCGCCATAACTGGTTCTCGTTAAAAAGGATTTAAAGTACATTCATTCAAATACACAGCAGGGCCTCGAAAGTCCTCCTCCTGTATTGTTATTTTTGGTCACTACCTCGGGGCGGGCGTGCATGCCTGACTGCTGCCCTCCTTGGATGTGTAGTGGTAGCCGTTGCTCAGGCTCCACACCGGATTCCATCCCTCATTCCCCGGCCATTACCCGGGGTCACAAATGGCAGACTTGCCCGCCTCCATATGATTCTCGTGAAAGGAATGTGGTGTCATCTTTGCCCGCCATAACTGGTTCTCGTTAAAGGATTTAAAGTACATTCATTCAAATACACAGCAGGGCCTCGAAAGTCCTCCTGTATTGTTATTTTTGGTCACTACCTCGGGGCGGGCGTGCATGCCTGCCTGCTGCCCTCCTTGGATGTGTTGTGGTAGCCGTTTCTCAGGCTCCACACCGGATTCAAACTCTCATTCCCCGGCCATTACCCGGGGTCACAAATGGCAGACTTGCCCGCCTCCATATGATTCTCGTGAAAGGAATGTGGTGTCATCTTTGCCCGCCATAACTGGTTCTCATTAAAGTATTTAAAGTACATTCATTTCAAATACAGCAAGCCCTCGATAGTCGTCCTGTATTGTTATTTTTGGTCACTACCTCGGGACGGGCGTGCATGCCTGCCTGCTGCCCTCCTTGGATGTGTAGCGGTAGCCGTTTCTCAGGCTCCACACCGGATTCCATCCCTCATTCCCCGGCCATTACCCAGGGTCACAAATGGCAGACTTGCCCGCCTCCATAGGATTCTCATTGTAGCGGTACTGAACAAGTACACAGCAAGTAGAAAATGTAATTTAAAAACAAAACGTAAGCTTTCTAACAATGCCATGGAAAGTTGAGAAGGCAGTCACAGATTACCTTCAATCACTGAGTGAGGAAGAGCAATCTCGCCATGTTGCGCAGTAGTCCAGCATGGCCGTCACTACACAAACAGCTGGTAACTTGCGGTGCGTTACACAGTTAGTTTGGTGTGTCAGTGTGAAGCAGTACTCTAATTACACTACCAGATTGATGTATACACATGCAAGATGTTTTAAAGCACGTTAGGCCTGCAATTTAGCATTCAATGTGATTTCTGCCCTTAAAACGCTGTTTTGCGTCACATCCAGATTTTTCTCCCGGACTTTTGATGTGTATCCCACTCCGCCATGCCCCCCTCCAGGTGTTAGACCCCTTGAAACATCTTTTCCATCACTTTTGTGGCCAGCATAATTTTTTCTATTTTTCAAAGTTCGCCTCCCCATTGAAGTCTATTGCGGTTCGCGAACTTTTCCGCGAACCGAACCTTCCACGGAAGATCGCGAACCCGGTTCGCAAACCTAAAATCGGAAGTTCGGCCCATCACTACTCATTGGTTCCTTAACAGACCAATGATGAGCCTTGGCGGGAAATAGGTAAAGTTGCTAGGGATCTTTATACAGCCATATTGCGGCTATTATTTTGGTACAGCCATATTGCGGCTGCATTTTTTTTTTTAATTGCTTTAAATACAAACAGATCCTGTGTGCGCTGAGAAACTGTTCCCCCGGCGAACTGTTCATCCCATCTCCACTTCCCACTCCTCCATCTAACATTAATTGTATCACTTAAGACACACACACACACACACACACACATACACACACATCTAACCATAACCTTTCCAGTTTTATGCCCTCAAGCTATGTATATATATATAAAATCGTGTGTGTGTGCGTGCGTGCGTGCGTGCGTACGTGTGTGCGTGTGCATGTGTGTGTGTGTGTGCCGCGATCACTTAAATATGGCTTGACCGGTTTAAACGAAACTTGGTATACAGGTCCCTTACTACCTGGGATGATATGTTCAGGCAGTCTCGCAGGATTCTCAAACTTGGCACACTTGGTCACTGGGTGAATGGGATTAAGATTCAGGAAAGTGGGTGGAGCCTACAACAGCCAATCAAAATTTACCTATTGATTTTCAAGGGGAATATTTAAACTGCTGCCATTCTTACACTGTTTATGGCTGAGGCTTCATACTTGCTGCAATCGGTCACTGGGTGACTGGGTTCCAAATTCATTAAAGAGAACCCGAGGTGGGTTTGAAGAATATTATCTGCATACAGAGGCTGGATCTGCCTATACAGCCCAGCCTCTGTTGCTATCCCAAACCCCCCTAAGGTCCCCCTGCACTCTGCAATCCCTCATAAATCACAGCCAAGCTGCTGACAAACAGCTTGTCAGAGCTGGCTGTGTTTATCTCTATAGTGTCAGTCTGCTGCTCTCCCCGCCTCCTGCAGAACTCCAGTCCCCGCCTGCATCCCTTCCCTCCCTGCTGATTGGAGGGAAGGGACGGGGGCAGGGACCGGAGCTATGCAGGAGGCGGGGGAGCAGCTGAGACTGACACTACAGATGTAAACACAGCCGCACAGCACGGCTGTGATTTATGAGGGATTGCAGAGTGCAGGGGGACCTTAGTGGGGTTTGGGATAGCAACAGAGGCTGGGCTGTATAGGCAGATCCAGCCGCTGTATGCAGATAACATTCTTTAAACACACCTCGGGTTCTCTTTATAGGGCAGGGCCACAAACAGCCAATCAGATTTCTTTGCTGCATAAACTGCTTCCATTCACACATTTTTGATGCCAGGAACCTGAAAGCTCACAAACTTGATCATTGAGTGACTGTGTGTCAAGGTTACAAAATGTGGGCGGGACCAAAAGCTAAATTCACTGGTCAAATATAAACTGCAGCCATTCTTACACTGTTAATGACAGGGAACTCAAACTTTGCACAGTTGGTCACTGGGCGACTGGGATTAATATTCATGAAAATGGGTGGCGCCTACTACAGCCAATCAAAATTCACCTTTTGATTTTCAAGGGAATATTTAAATTGCTGCCATTCTTAAACTCAAACCTAGTACAGTTGAGCACTGGGTGACTGGGGTTCAAATTCAGAAAGGGGCGGAGCCATAAACAGCCAATCAGATTTGATTAATTTCAATGGGAATATACAAATTACTGATACCAAGGACCCCAAAGCTCATAAACTTGGTAATTGAGTGACTGTATGTTAGGTTAGAAAAAGTGGGCAGCGCCAACAACTAAATTTTTTACATGTGAAAATATAAACTGCAACCATTCTTACCCTGTTAATGGCAGGGTTCCTAAACTTGACATAGTTAGCCACTGGGTAACTGGTATTAATATTTAGAAAGTGGGTGGAGCCTACAAAAGCCAATCAAAATTCACCTATTGATTTTTCAAGGAGAATATTTACATTGCTACCATTCTTACACTGTTAATGGCAGAGGCCTCAAACCTGATAGTCAGTCATTGGGTGACTGGGGTCCAAATTCACTAAAGGGGTGGAGCCACAAATAGCCAATCAGATTTGTTAGATTGACTTCAGCCATTCTGTTATTGGCAGGGTTCTTAAACTTCACACAGTTGGTCCCTGGATGACTGGGATTAATATACAGGAAAGTGGGTGGCGCCTACAACAGCCAATCAAAATTCACCTATTAATTTTCAAGGGGAAACCTGCTACAGTCAGTCATTAAATTACTGGGGTTCAAACTCACTAAAGGGGCGGAGCCACAAACAGGTAATCAGCTTTTTTTGTTACTGGATAAACTGCTTCCATTGCAGTCATTGAGTGACTGTGTGTCAAGGTTACAAAAAGTGGGTGGAGTCAAAACAGATTTCCCTGAGAAAATGTAAACTGCAGCCTTTCTTCATTGTTAATGGCAGGGTTCTCAAACTTTGCACAGTTGGTTACTGGGTGACTGGGATTAATATTCAGAAAAGTGGGTAGAGCCTAAAAAGTCAATCAATATTTACCTTTTGATTTTCAAGGGGTATATTAAAATTTCTGCCATTCTTGCACTGTTAATGACACAAGCCTCAAACCTGGTACAGTTGGTCATTGGGTCACTGGGGTTAAAATCAGAAAAGGGGAGGAGCCACAAACAGCCAATCCGATTTGTTTTTAGTGATGCCAAGGACCTGAAAGCTCACAAACTTGATCACTGAGTGACTGCGTATACAGGTTACAAAAAGTGGGCAGAGCCAAAAACAAATTTCACTTGGAAAATATAAACTGCATGCCTTCTTACACTGTTAATGACAGGGTTCTCAAACTTTGCCCAGATGGTCAATGGGTGACTGAGATTAATACTTGGGGAAGTGGGTGGAGCCTTTAACCCCCTTGGCGGTATGAAAAATACCGCCAGGGGGCAGCGCAGCAGTTTTTTTTTAATTTTTTTTTTTTAAATCATGTAGCGAGCCGCTACATGATGAAACCTGGTACAGTTGGTCATTGGGTCACTGGGGTTAAAATCAGAAAAGGGGAGGAGCCACAAACAGCCAATCCGATTTGTTTTTAGTGATGCCAAGGACCTGAAAGCTCACAAACTTGATCACTGAGTGACTGCGTATACAGGTTACAAAAAGTGGGCAGAGCCAAAAACAAATTTCACTTGGAAAATATAAACTGCATGCCTTCTTACACTGTTAATGACAGGGTTCTCAAACTTTGCCCAGATGGTCAATGGGTGACTGAGATTAATACTTGGGGAAGTGGGTGGAGCCTTTAACCCCCTTGGCGGTATGAAAAATACCGCCAGGGGGCAGCGCAGCAGTTTTTTTTTAATTTTTTTTTTTTAAATCATGTAGCGAGCCGCTACATGATAGCCGCTGCTCAGCGGCATCCCCCCAGCCCCGCCGATCGCCTCCGGCGATAGGCGATCAGGAAATCCCGTTCAAAGAACGGGATTTCCTGGAGGGCTTCCCCCGTCGCCATGGCGACGGGGCGGAATGACGTCACCGACGTCAGCGACGTCGGGACGTCATTGGGAGACCCGATCCACCCCTTGGCGCTGCCTGGCACTGATTGGCCAGGCAGCGCAGGGGTCTGGGGGGGGGGGCTGCGCGCCGCACCGGATGGCGGCGATCGGGCGCGCGGCGGCGGCGATCGGGGTGCTGGCGCAGCTAGCAAAGTGCTAGCTGCGTCCAGCAAAAAAAAAAATTATGTAAATCGGCCCAGCAGGGCCTGAGCGGCACCCTCCGGCGGCTTACCCCGTGTCACACACGGGGTTACCGCCAAGGAGGTTAATTGCCAATCAAAATTAACCTGTTGATTTTCAAGGGGAATATTTAAATTGCTGCCATTTTTACACTGTTAATAGCAGATGCCTCAAACCTGCTACAGTTGGTCATTGGGTGACTGGGGTTCAAGTGCTGGAGAGGGGCAGAGTCAAAAACCACCAATTTGATTCATTTAATTTCTATGGGAATATACAAATTATTGATGCCAAAGCTCACAAACTTGGTCATTGAGTGTTTGTGTGTTAGGGTTAGAAAAAGTGGGCGGAGCCGACATCAGCCAAATACATACCCGGCCAATGCCGGGTTATCAGCTAGTAGCATATAAAAAGGACATATGCTGCATTTGATTGGTCCATTTCCAAGCTGCATACATCTGAATAAAATTAGCATACATTTACATCAGCTCAGAATCCTTAACATACCATTTACCAGCCCTAGTAGCATTTAGTCTCACACAGGGTACCATCTGGCCTTTGGCATAATCCAAGTAGTATAGTAGAGTGTTATAAGTCTATGGAGACCATCATGCTGACTGAGCATCTTGGAAGAAGGGCACTGAAAAATCACAGTGCTGCTGCAGAGTCATAGAATATCTTTACATTTTAGTCACTACTGTTAGAAGCCTGTTGATTTCTTCATATTGAAGTTTCATAAAATAATTTTTATTGGAGGCTGTGCTGGATCAGGATTATATGTGTTTGTAGTCTTTTTTTATTAGGCATTTTAATGTGCATTGAATTTAAGCTATTAGGCAAATTACTCAGCATGAGCTTTAAACTGATGAAAGACAAAATAGGCTTTATTACTATAAGTAACTGTACACAGCACTGCCGTCCTGTCTCATTCTGCCTAATCTATTACTTTTTATTAATCTATTATCTAATTCATGTATGTCTCAAGTACTTAAATTCATAGAACAAAGATAAGAATTGGTTTGCTCTTCAGTGAGAGTTTAAGCGGGATTATCAACCATAAAATCAAATTCTACTTACCCACTAATCTGTATTTATTATACAGTCTACATTCTGACCCTGCATTACAAGCATTCCAATATAATCATAAATGTCTCTGTTGTAATGAAACTTATCTCAGTCAGCCTGGCTGACTGAGATAAGCGTCACATTGAACCGCCATCAGCCAAACAGTGAGGAGTGGGAATGTTGGAGGAGAGATAACAAGCTTCCCTTTTCGTCAGCAATGAGGAAAGGGAATCTTGTTATCTACCCTCCCACATTCCCACTCCTCACTGGTCAGCTGAGGGCAGTCCAGTGTGACAGGAGCCTAAGGAGGGAAATACACCTTACCCCTCTACAGTAGCTGCTGAAACACAGTCTATGCTGTGCTCACATATGTTTGCAAAGCAAGCCAGATATTACAATGCACTTTCTTGGAGAAAAAAAGAGTAAATGAGGAAATTACATCAAGACTGTCTTCAATCAGAGGCAGTAAAGATGGAAAATGCCTGAAACAGTTTTCTCTTACTATAGTAAATAAATAAAATTCACTGAAATCAAAATGTGGACAGTACAATATGTATGTTATGTAAGTAGAACAAGTATTTATGCACTTATAAAAGTGTTTTTTCTCCCTGTGATAGTATGGCTGTCTCTGCTGCTTTAAAGGATATGACAATTCAGGAAGGATTTCAAGATTTGCTAAAAAATCCCTTTTTTTTTTTTTTTTTCTTTTGTCAATCCCCTCATACCTCCATTTGATCCAATTGAAATATGGAACATTGGACTATGGCACATGTCCTGACCTGCCTGCAAAAAAAGTATTAAAACTAAACAATTATGACAAAGTCATTTCAATGACTCTTATTAGATAAAGAAACACCTGGTGCTCTTTCCTATTTTGTCTCATTAACGTGGCTGTTTAGCTGCTGCACATGGGCTGTTACAAGCAGAGCATGACATCCATGAAAGTAAAGTAAGTGAAAAGTGACATGGTAAGAAAGTTAAATATTCTTCTGCAAAACATCCAAAAATCCTATGTTTATTCAGTATCAGTACTTGCTAGCAAGACTCCTGATTATGTGTTTGGAATTCACAGGAAACTAAGACAGATTTTAACAAGTGACATCACTTAAAATTCTTGATGTTCTTGGAGGTGATAACAGCATTCGCGAGTCCCAGAAATAGTTATTTGTACTCAAGCAAATTTTACAAAAGATTGGGAAGTGAATGAAGGGTCGGTATCCTTTAAAGTTCGCCCAGTGGGAAATAATAACGCTCAGAGTGGGGAGAAGACGCAGGGGGTTTGATGATACAACAATCTCCGAAATAATGAGCAGAGCTTTCATCATTCTCCCCCGTAGTTCCAGATGAGAGTCCTGCCAGAGACAAAGCTGTCCAGAGATGGTTGACTCATTGAACAAGTTCTGTAATCTTGGCTTTTAGGGCATCATATGCTGTAATTTTTTTTCATTCCTCAAGATGACTAATGGGTTTTACCAAAAATATAGTAGTAGCAGTAGAGTATTGTACAATGTTAGCCATCAGTAAAAGCAAGAAGTTTTGAATCAGGATAATATTATTATTATTTTATTATGTTTTATTTATATAGCGCCAACATATTACGCTGCGCTTTATCATTTATTGGCTAACATAAAAGAATAAGAGTAAGGCCTCGTTCACATCTGTTGCACTGAGAAACATGTAAAAGCGCATGTTAAAAAAACGCATGCGATTGTGCGCACTTCTTGTGCGTTGCACTGCACTTTTTTGAAGCCAGTTTTTCTCATTGTATCAGTAGTCAATAAAGCTTTGTTTTCATATATAAATGTATTTTTTTCCAATTAGGGGTAAAAAAACGCATGCGCTTCTACACGCTTCTACGCGCTTTTATGCACTAAAAAAGCGCACCCATTCACTTGCATTGATGTGCACTTTACAGCTCAATGCACAGAAATGCATGCAACCCTACGTTTTTGCAACGCTGCTCAGCGCAGTGCATAGATGTGAACCAGGCACATTTAATTACATGGGAAAATCAATACACAGGGCAATGTGGTGTGAAAAGCACACAGAAACGTCCCTGATGTGAACAAGGCCTTAGCAAGCTTTCGGCTGTGCAGCCTTGTCAGACTTGAATCCTGTTTGCTTACAAGCTGTTGGAACAGACAGCTATATAAATGCAACATCCAAAGGGGATACATAGATTTCTTTTTGCAGGCATTAATTGCATGTCATTAAGATGTCTAAAGATGCCTAAAGTGAAACAGAACATCTAAAGCCTCGTACATGCATCCAACATGCACACAATTACACGACCAAGACAAACCACACAACCTGATGAACCACACGAAATGTACGAGGTAAGTAGAAAGAGGAGTACACTCCAATTGAGGCTCAATTTTTCATATAAAAAGTATAAATTTTATTAAACACTACAACACAGAAAACATTTCAATCTAAAACGGGTGTACACCCAGAGGAGGGTAGCCGGCCCAATCCTATCTGCTACTCAATCATCCAACCAACCATACATACAGGGATATTGTTCAAGTTGCGTAATAAGCCAGTGCAGAGATGCCCACAAAGCTATGCAGGTGATGGTATAGGTTCCTTAATTGATGACATCTAAGCAAGCAGTTAAAGTTCCACTGTATATGGACTTAGAGGGAATAATCCATCTACTTCAAGCCAACGATAGACAGCACAGTATGCAGACATCAAGCAGCAAGTTGTAAGCCAGCAAAGCAAAATGAGCAGCCAAGCGCAAGGCAGTACATATAGCCAACGGTCATCAAATATACTCTACCCGTTCCATGCAGTTTCCGGGTACCGAGAGTGATGGAATAGTTGCTTACGAATCACTGTGCAGTTCACTTGGAGTCCAGTGTATTCACTAGCATCTTGTAATCCATAGCAAAGAAACTGACCGGCTCAGATGCTGCAGCTGGAACATCTTTATCCGGGAAAGAGCTGCGTGCTGTGCAAGCAAAGGTGTCCAGGCTATGCGGAATGAAGTTTGGCAGAGGGCAGGCACACTCCACGAAGGAGTCCACGCCGTGTGGACCCGACATGTTTCGCCGGTTTACTTCTGGCTTTCTCAAGGGGGCGTGTCAACCAGCAGGATGAACCACACGACCTGCATGTCCACACGCCTAGACAGCTAAACAACCAACTAAATTAACATACTGCGCACACAAGAGGAATGACGGACTACAGATTCAAAACAAGTACAAGTCTTTCAAACAACTTGTACACACACACACACCAACTGCATGATATCAGACCAACACAGATCCGACAGATGGATCAGGCAAACTGTCTGTTATCAGTTGCTTGTCAAGTTGTTTGCATGCGTACACATGCCTGATTATCGTCCAACAGACTAAAGTTAGATGATAATCATGCTGCAGGTTGGTCCATGGGTACTTAGCTTAAATAGGGCCTTGAAAGGTTGTTTGCTGAATAACAGATTAGACCCCTTGCTTACTCAATCCCTCACACAATTGGTAAATTCAGAGTTCACAAGTTTTAGCTACAAGTAGAGTGGATGCAATATTTGTCTAGGCTGAGAAGGATAAAGAGTTATGGCACTAAATATCATCAACCTCATACCAGTATAAAAAGTGTTTGCCCTAATTCAAGTCTTTGTCCACAGCTTTGAACCAATTTATACATTTAGTCTCTGCTATTAGTCTATCGTTCGACAATTTGAAGGCACCCTTCAGGGCAGTGACACAAAGATCAGTCAAGCTGTGTCCATTGGAATGAAAGTGTTTAGCAACTGGTAGTTCAGATTCGGTACTCCAGACCATTTTTACTTTTTCTACAGGGAAGCTACTATGCAAACAAATGTCGGAACAATGTTTTGAAAGCAAATGTTTATGATAAATAAGTAAATTTAAGGTTAACTGAGTGTTTGAAACTTCAATCCCCATTATGTATCATACATTTACCTACCTTCTACCCTAATAATGGGGAGTTGAATGTACTTGTTTATTTAGGGTATCCATGAAAATGATGGAATTACAGTGCAACGTTCCAGGGATAAAGAACTCTGTGTTGTGTCACTGCTAATCTCTGAGATTTTTGTAGAGTCACGCATCTACTGCTGCGGTTGTGACTGTGAGGTGGTGGATGCTGCTCTCATACTCACAGATGATTCCCCCCGCCCACTGACAGAATGCATGTCTAAAACTAAAGAAAGTTGATTTAAAGTTCTCATTATTTTAAATATCACTCATGTAATATCTGCTTTCATTTCCTGTGCATTATATATAATGTAATATATGTGTTTTTTTTCCTACTGTGAGACTCCTTAGTGGCGTACTTGAATTATTAGTAATGCAGATGAGATTGCTGGACCACAGATTGTAAATTGATCAAAGTCTCTCACCTGCACATCTTGCGATTACTTTAATAAGGAAAACATGTCTTTTACATCCCCTGAGGTTTCATAAAGTGCGAAGCCAGCACACAGCTATTTTTACACTTGTTTTGCCCTGTTTGGAACCTATTTGCTTGAGATAAGGATGTTATTAGAAGAATGAAATATGCTTCAAAGATGTGTGATGTTTTTCACACGTTAACCAGAGCCTCGCTGATGCAATCTAAAGTATTCTAAACCCAGGGACATGAAAAGGTGTTGAAGGTGAAGTCAAGGAAAAGTTCTTTGTTTCCTTTGGTCGATGACCTAGCAAATGCACATAATACAGCTTCATCCAACAATAGCCCTTCCTAAGTTAGACAAAGAGATCTTCACAACTTGGGGGAAATAATTAGTAGGTTTCAGTATAGCCACTTCCACACCTCCCAACTTTAGAAAAGAGAAATATCAAATGAACATAACCTATAATGTACAGTAGTTCTGTAACTAGGAACTTAGCTGCAAACAAAAAAGATGGGTAAGCTCATCATAAAAAAAGGTTCATACATACCATTTGTTTTTTTTTTTATAGCTTCAGCTTTCTTCACTAGTAATACATTAATTTATGGTTGACTCTCCTTAAAAAGTAAAGTAAGCACCACCGCCTCAGTGTTTTCATCTGATCTGTCCCATTAGTGTAAACAAACTTACAGCAGGGAGCTGCAGAGGTGGAGGCAACCCTCTGGAATCTGCAACTGCTGTCTGGTAAGGCAGTTTCTAGTTTTTCCAAAAAGCAAGATGGCAGCCCCTTGAAACAGAGATTCCACAGTTTAAGTCAGCAAGTTGAGAGGACACTGTGGACTAATAAAACAACATGATTTACATATGTAAAATATACAGGGCCCAAACCAATTCACTTTCTTATCTTAATGTGTTTGTCAAACCCAGGCAAACCTTAAAATACCATATTTTTCAGACTATAAGACGCTCCGGACTATAAAACGCACATAAGTTTAGAGGGCAAAAATCAGGGAAAAAAGAAAAACTAGACCTGATGCTTCCATGGTGCAGTAGCGTCTTGTAGAGCTTCAGACACTAACATCAGCAGCACGTAACAAAATAAATAGAGTAGTGTATATAGATACTGTGACATTGCAAAGTGCTCCACAAGTAAGCAAGGTGCTGTAGAGATAAATGGCTGCAAAAAAAAAAAAAAATACAAGATTGACAACTTATCCATGTGGATCAAAACGAAAAAGATACCACTGCTTTTGCTGCCAGCTCCTGATGTACCAGGGATGAAGCATGTATGATGTAAGTGTCTCCATCCACCGTTCCTACCAGCCAGTGTATAGTGCAGGGAGAGACACTGACTCCGTGAGTGGGGAAGTGCTGTCAGGAAAAGTGGCTCTCGTCCTCAGCCTTTGACTCCTCTACGGCTGAGACAAGTGGGAAAGCACCTCTGTATTTCCTGTACTGCGTGGGTCCGCATACAGGATGCATACTTCTGCCCAGTTTTGCCTCCTGAACGCTTCCGCCTGATCGCTGGGATCACCCTGGACTTTGATTGGCCATCCACTGCGGCGATCCACCATGTATTGTCCCACTGCAGCTGACCTGATGCTGCAGAATATTCTGAAATGATGTCCTGCTGGCTCCTAAGTCATCTGCCAACCATCGCTAACTGCCGCTAATCTTCCAACGATAAAGGATACATATTTCCAGTTAGCAAGTGACTGCAGACGCGGCTGATTGGTCGCTATAGTCCAAACTGAGTGCACCGATGGGGATAACAGAGAAGCCCTAATGGGTGGTATGGGGTGAAGGTGAGCTTATCTTCTCATGGGACACAAATGATGTAGGTATACATAAATTTAATACAATGGGTCCAATCCAATTCACTTTTCTCCTTTGTTTTCTCCTTGGAAATAATTTTTAATCTTCTGTTTAAAATAACTTTTCAGAGCTCTACAATTGAAAAAGTACCAAAAAATTAATTGCCTTGCCTTTCCTGGATTAGTTGGGTCATACTTGAACACAGTGGAGGCTGATGAATGGTCAGAAAAGTAACACTTTGATGCTTATTTCCTATGCTGTCACTAATCTTAACCTGTTATTTTCATCTAATTGTAATCAATCACCTTAGCCTGATACCTGAACAATATCCACTCCCAGCCTTACCTGCCCCTATTCCTACCCATTAAAGGTGGCCATACAACAGGCAACCTGGTGGCCAATCGGCTATCCTATTGGATTATTATAATCGGTATTGGATGAAAATCAGTGCCCCCAAGTGCATGCCCAACCAACAATGCGACTAATATCAGGCCGAAGTTGGTCGCATTAATCGATCGGACATGCTGTAAGATGTAGGGCTGATTTGCTCGATTGGGTGCACGGCGGCAATGGAGAGTAATACTGGGAAGACCGATAAACTTGACTAAACCCCGGTGCTGTGCCTACTAATGTTTAATGTCTTTCAGTATCCACATTCTGAACATTTGTGCCAAATGCCGATGTGTCCATCTGACGGCAGAAGGCCTTGATGACGGTCCTAGGTCATATTGTGTACGCACGTCCAACTGCCCCCCGATGTCCTTACCTTCTACATTTTTCTCCCAATTAAAGGACCACTATCGCGAAAAAAGTAGGCAGTTAAAATCAACCAACAGGTTTTGGGCCAGTCCATCTCCTTGTGGGGGATTCTCAGGGTATTCTCTGTTTTGAACAGTATTTCCTGAACAGCAGTTTAATTGCCAAAATACAGCAGAATCGATCACTGTAATCACTGTGATCGAATCTGCTGTGAAATCATTAACACAAATGTTGAGCGATCGATCGATTTTCACCCGAAATCGATCGATTCAGTCGATCTGTCCAGGCGGAAAATGTAGCTCAATCGCTGGCAGGTCGGGAGCACGCCGTTAGCAGCAGTCAATACGGCGACGACCGATGCAGCAGTAATATCATCTGTCCACCGGCGCAAGTCCCCGGGTCCCTGCAGTCTCTCACTTCCTACTGCGTTTTCTCCATCTTCTCTTCACTTCCTGTCCCATCCTGTGAGAAGGAAAAAATCAAACAATAGAGGGCACTCTACTGTTTGAACTTCCGCTTGTCACAGGACGAGACAGGAAGTGAAGAGGAGACAGAGGAAGATGCTGGAAGAAAAGACAGCACGAATCAGGGACTCGCGCTGGTGGACAGGTAATATAATTGCTTCTGGGGGAGCCCGAAAGGAGGCCTGGGGGCAGCGAGGCAGGTGGCAGTGGCAGTTCCACAGGTTGCGAATCGATTTCATGCTGAAATTGATTTAAAATTAGTGTGCAGAGTATGGGCAGCCATTAAATCCTCTGATCAGATTTGATCAGAGAGGGATCTATCTGTTGGTCGATCTGGTGGCAATCAACCAGTGTATGGCAGCCTCTATGAGTCAGTCAATACATGAAATATTACTTCACTTTTAAGCCAAACTTTGTATTGACAGTTGTCGATAACCATAGTCATTAGTCAGGATACAGTTCCTCAATGGTAACAAACAAAATAACAGCATGAATAATTCTGTATTATGCAACCAACAAAAAGCCCAGAAGGAGGAAATGAAATGTAACAATCAATGTTTTGTTAAAACTCAGTAACGTATTCTTGAAATCCAATATTATAACTAGTCGGAAGAGAAGAGCTAAACTCTTAAGCAAATACAGTACATATCTGTAAAACAAAATCCACAAATTACCAAATAAAGGGAGCCAGCGAGGTAATCCTAGATATAATTTAATTTCTGAAATACTCTAGCAGCATTCAGTAAATTGTATTGCTATGTGACAGAAAGACATCCTTTTGTGCAATGATGCTTGTTACATGGACGTTTAAAGAATAACTCCATCCTATATATGCACTGTTCTCTTAGGTTGGAACAACAACATAATCCACTTTGAAAAACCATTCATTACTTGCCTTGCTTCATTTTGCTTATGCAGCATGCCCTTGTAAGTATTTTCCTAGATTATCTGTTGTCACACGCAGGGCTGGATTTGTACTCTTTACCGCCCTAGGCCACTGTCACCAGCCGCCCCCCTTCAGTATAGGTAGAGAGATGACCACCTCCCCCATCCCTCTACTATACTAGAGGGCCTCTAGTATAGGTAGCCTGATGACACCCCCCCCCCCCCCATGTATAGGTAGCCAGATGACTCCTCCCCCATTTCCCTTCAGTATAGGTAGCCAGATGACCCAACCCCCGTTCCCTCTAGTATATGTAGCCAAATGACTCCTCCCCCTCCAGTATAGGTAGCCAGATGACTCCTCCCCCTCCAGTATAGGTAGCCAGATGACTCCAATAATCCCTCCTTTTCCCACCCGCCCCCTTTCAGTATAGGTAGCCAGCTCGCCTTCACACTGCAGCAGCCATCAGTGTCACTCATTTCTCCACTCGTCTCCAGTGCAGAAGCTTCCGGTTCCTTTCCATCTCCAATGCTGCCCAAGTCCATAGCCGCCGGCCACAATGCAAACGTGCAAGCTTGCAAATGCTGCACCAGTTTAGCCTGCTGTTTTGGTGCCCTTCCCCCTGTGGTGCCGTAGGCCATGGCCTAGGTGGCCTTGTCCTAAATCCGGCCCTGGTCACACGTGAATCATAAAAGCAATGCTGTGTCTGTGTGAACATCCCATGAATAACCTTGTCTAGCTGGTCCCCATGACATCAAGCAACAATGGATACTTGAAAACACTGTACTGCTATAACACAACCAGCGCTGCTTGCAAATTTTTGCCAAAGTCATTTTTGCATCGTAAATGCTTTTTTCGATTTTGAGAAAATATTGGTGAAAATACATTGTGTTTTTTGCAATATGGTCAATGGAAACTAATTTTTCTCTCTGATGCGAAAATTTGTGAAAATGTAAAAAATGTTTATGTTTGCTGTGAAATTTCTCAAAAAGGACAAAATCGTTTATTTTGGCGAAAAATGTGAAAAATCACAAACTTATTACGAGATGATTTTTGATGCCATTTTCACGCTAATGTAACATTATGTTACTAAAAATCACTGTTAAAATAATATCAGCATTTTTGCGCATCCCTGAACACAACAAATCAGGTAGTGCAGTTATTTACAAAATGTTTTTAACTTTGCAAAGAGGTCTGGACTTTTTTAAAGGGACTCGAACTCTTGCACCGGACAGAAGAAAAACATAGAAAAATGCACCCTGTATGTATTTAGAGAGTTTAGTCTGTCTGATTCCCCCTCATCTGTGACTATGCACAACTTGTAATGTGATCCCTTAGCTGTGTCCGCTTGGGAATCTCTGCTGCCTCGGCAGAGAGCTAATTGGTAAACACAGCATGTTAACAATATGTCTGCTTCCATGAAAGCAGGAAGTAGACACACTGCAGATTTATTGCAGGATTTGTATCAGCTGTAACAAAGAAATGTTTTTCTTCAAAGGTTATTATGCTTTTAGAGCAGAAAGGAAGTTCTGCATTTAGATCCACTTTAAACTAAGACTTTCTAACATGTTCTCAAACAATTAATAATGGCAATATTTTACATGTACTGATGATGATACAGAAAGAGCAGGAGTTTACGTGTATTTATTTATTAGCTACCAGATACAACACTCTCAGCACCCTTTATAACATCCCCTGCTTTAGTCATTCAGTGCTGGTGGAATACTCACCTTGTAGTGATGTAAGTATATGAAGGAGGGCAGGTTCCTCTGCAATTTTCACATTTCACATCTGATCCTGAAGTCAGAGGACTGTGCAAAATGGAGGGTGGAGGTTACAGGTTATATGTGGAAGTAATTATATCTGTAAATCCTCTCTGCGATGCAGAGTACTCCTTGCAACCATATTTCCCCATTAACAATGCAAGGGGTTAAAGCAGGAAGGAGAGATTTTAGAGAGATAAGAATCAAAGCCGGAAAAACAGAATGTCTGAAGATGATGGAAGCTGTGATCTAAAATCAATAAGCCATTTTATGTGGTGTTATTGCTGGCAGTGATCTGTCTGCAGTTTTGCTGCTTGATGGTTTGGAAATATAACATAACAGATAAGCAGCAGTGAAGGACAGGACTGGGGATTTAGTGCCCTTACCAAGCCCAAGAGCAAAGTGGATAAGCGGGAAGTGGCTAGGGGGGTTCAGTGCCCTCTGCCCTATTATTCCAATCTGGAACAGGTAATATGTCAGCTGAAAGAACGTTGCATCATACTGCACAGAAAACTGGCCTCCGGCCGACTTTGCTTATTGGAATGATCTGTTAAGTACGAACAACAACATTACCATTCACCACCGTAAAACAAATGCGAACCTTTCTTATATGAGAGCTAATGATGAGGCCATAGACCGTCATATAGCTGTGTTGTGTTCACAGCAAGAACCTTCTATTAAAGTGCTGCAAAAGCAGACAGTTTTGAAAGCTATTACTTGTACGTAACCTGATCAACACTCTAGTAAATTCTCTGTACTTCAGGCTACAGCGCAGGATGACAGAGAATAGCGGTACCCATCTTTATTCTCTTCAAAGCAATTATTTATATTTCCAGGCTGTAACAAACACTGCAGTGCATGTCAGTTAAAGCAAACCTGAAGTGAAAAAAAACCCAAACTTATGATATAATGAATTGTATGTGTAGTACGGATAATGAGTAGGTCATTTGTAGCACATATTTTTCTTTTCAGTTATATAGCTTTTTTTTGGCGCCAAGTCCCAGAGTTGGGGTTTAGCTTGCGTGCATTCCCTGCTAGTAAACAGAGCGGGGGTCCGTGATCAGCCGGCCAGCTCCTATCCCGGCTGGCAGGCTGTGTAAAAAAAATAAGCTGTTTACATGTGTACAGCGCTGCGATCTAGCGCAGCGCTGTACAGGAAACTCCCTTGTCACTTAACTGTCCCCAGGAATGGCTCACAATCTAATCCCTCTCACAGGCTGATGCTCATGAGAGGGTACTGTAGTGTATGTATTGCAGTCAGGGCCAATTTTGGGGAGGGAGGGAGGAAAAAATTTTTTATTAAAAAAAAAAAAATCTTTCAAAATTAAGAAAAAAAATAAAATAAAAATTGCAGCAGCAATCAGAGACCACAAAAATGCTATATTAGTGGGAAGAAAGGGAGGTAAAATTCAATTGGGTGCTAAGTTGTATGACGAAGTGCTGAATTGTAAAAAAAAATCGCCTGGTCATTATGGTCACTAGGTGGGTGTAAGCCACTGGTCCTCAGGTGGTTAAGCAACAGTGTGTATACCATATACAACAGGGTCAGCTTTCATGGATCCACCTCCTCCCTTTGCCATAAAAGTGATTACTTACATATCTATGATCTGCATATTAGCCTGATCAGTGTTGTCTGTAACACATTCCCTTCCAACCTGTGCCCAGATCAGTCATGATGTGAGGATTTGGGATTCAGGTGACAGATATATGACCAGGTAAGGAGGGCAATAGGAAAAGCAGGGAAATCTGTCAGTGCAATAGAGACAACCACAACACTGATGTGTCCACATACTTTCTGTGGTTATTGGGGAGGTGTTTGTAAACAATATGCTGCCAAGAAGATTTGGGCCAGTTTGTTCAGCCAATGCTAAAAGCTTTCTGCTACCAAGCAAGCAGAAAAGTGTTTGGCATTGGTTCCTGGCGTTTCATAGTTGCATTGCGTTTAAGCCCCTAACGGAAAACGGAACCACAAACGCAGCTGACCCAAGACGTACAACATCACGGAAAACTTGATTGACCGCGCTGCAAACACAAAAGCTGTAAGTCGACTGTAAATGCACTGAAATAAATGATCCCATTCACCTCAATATAACACGTGGATCATCCCGGCAGTAAACTCTGTGCATAGCTGCCCGGCAGTCACCCATTTCAAACAGTCCTATCAGTTCTCATTACAGGGCAGAGAAAATAATAAGCATTTTAATAGCATTTTTGATCATGTGGACTTATTTTAGCATATTTATAATACTAATAATACACTTGTACTTTTAAAAATTTAGTGATGAATGATTACACCTATTGACTATTGACTAATTGCTGTTTTGTTTTTTTCCATCTAATTAAATACTGTGTTCCCATTGCTTCTCCAAAGTTGCATGTACAAATAGAAAATACACATATTTTTGTTTGTTCACTGATAGTTCTGCCTCCACACTGCAACTCAAAAAAAAAACAAAAAAAAAAAACAAAAAAACTGAGAATTCCCTAACTGGAGCTGCAGCCTATAGATAAAGCTTTGTCCTCATGTCCTCCATAGCTGTCAGCAAAGATTCTGCTGCTTCTATGGGCTGCACTGAATATTCCAAGATGAGAAGAAAACTCTAAATATAAAAACTGTTATGTAGGCCTACAGTTGATGATTTCAAATATATGAGAAAGGTGAAGCCGCCCTTTAAATGCAAGAAAAAGATATTCCTTCGCTGTACACCCCTTTCCCCATGAAACAGAACAAATACACTTTACTATTCTACAGATCTTTGTTCCCTACACATCAGCTTTTTTAAACTAGCTACTAATACAAGGAATAAAATTGCATCTCTGCCAAGTGCCGACCTCCCCGGAGAGTTTCAGAAACACTTCTAGTGTAAACCGCCGCTTAACGGAATGATATAGATATATTCTATAAGACAACTTGCTTTTTCTGTCAACATAAAATGATATATTATCCATTATGGATGATCAAAAACATTCAAATGCATTGGGATACATATCTTTTATTTTTTTATGTGCACTCACCCTGATGCCGGGGGGGGGGGGGGGGGGGGCACCAGAAAGTTAATATCAGCAGAGCACTGTTTGACATTGCCCAGCTGGTTTAAAGTGCAGCTTACAGCATAATAAAGTATCATCTGGATGTTAAAGTGATACTGCACTCATGGTTAAATGTGTTCATAATATTCACAGTAAGCTGCACCTTGGTTTCCTCTTCACTTTTAACAAGGAATACCCTGGAATAAAAGTTTAAAGAGAGCATAAAGTGCCAAGTATTGTTTTAAAATTTCACACTGTGCACCCCATGCTGCAATCCTGGGGGAGGTGCCACTAGGAGGTATGCTGATGGTGTTCCAGGAAGGAGGTGAACCCGTGTGGACATACTGCCCTGTGTTTCCCGGCCAGGGCTAGCTACCTGTACAGAGAGGTTTTACCAGTGTCTGATTAAAGGAAGTCTGGATTCGGAAACCAGAGTGGGCTGTTACTATGCCAGAGTGGCGATAGTGGTAGTATGCAAGTAATAGAAGTAACCTTTTGGTGAGTGGAGCCACAAAGGGGGGAGCGTTGGGATCTGGTCCCTCAGCTGTGGTGGCACCTTCCCCAGGAGTGCAGCATGGGGTGCACCGGTGAACATTTAAAACAATACTTGGCACTATGTGTGCTCTTTAAACTTTTACACCAGGGTAGTCTTTTGATAGTTTGTGTAAAGTGAAGGTGCAGCTTACTGTGGACATTGTGTATATTCAGAGTGATGTGACTTTCTTCTGCTGCGATCCCTGACCTGTGTGCATAATCCATTGGAGCACAGTTTTTCTTAATTGTTTGATTGATGGTTAAATGTGTTAAAATAAGGGTCTGATCAATAAAGTAATATACTTACGTGACACTGACATAGCACTACTATTGTTAATGGTAAAAAAATGCTTGACCCAATTTTGGATTGGGCTGGAGTGCTAGTGATGATTTACACAGGGATGAAAAGGAGTACAAACAAATAATTTACAACCAAGTCAGTACGAATAGGAAAATTCAAAAATGATTTTGGTGGAATTCCTAGTTTTACCTTAATAGGAAAGTATATAGAGATGACACAAAGCAGAGTTTTGCAACCCTGTCCGTAAGGCCCACCAACCATGCTTGTTTTGCAGGAAACCATAAACATTCACAGTCAAGGTAATTGGTGCCTCAGCAGTGCTGATTACCTACCTCTGTGGATTTCCACAAAACCTGCACTGTTGGTGGGCTTGAGGACAGGGTTGGGTAACACTGGCATAAAGTGTCAGCACAGCGGCATAGTTGATAGTACTCTCCCTTTGCAGCGCTGGGTCCCCATTTCGAAAACCCATCCAGGGAATTATCTGCATGGAGTTTGTATGTCCTCCCCCGTATTTGTGTGGGTGTCCTCCGGGCAATCCGGTTTCCTCCCACAACCCAAAAACATACAAATAAATGAATTGGCTTCCCCCTAAATTGGACCTAGACTACAATAAGACATTTGATTATGGTAAGAATTACATTGTGAGCTCCTCTGAGAAACAGTTAGTGACAAAACTATATACTATATACTCTGTACAGTGCTGCAGAATATGTTGGCGCTATATAAATACTAAATAATGACAAACAATAAAGTGTCTGTGAACATTCTTCCAGGTTTCCCTATTGGCCCTTTGATCAAACTAATGGGAATGCTCCTTAAAAAGGATTCTCATACTTCCAGGTTATTTTTTTTTTTAAATGTTAAAAAACAAAAACATAATAATTTATAAAAAATGAAAAAGTGAAATAATAAGTGATGTGTGCTGCTGAAGCATGTCACTTAAACATTTCCCAGCATCTAGCTCTTAAAGTCCCCTTATAATGCTCAAGTCGATTATCTTAAATGTGTCATGCAAGGTTAAAATCCCACAGACATGGGCACTTTGGGCAGCACTGAGCTGAGCCATTCAGCCGTTTACTTGAGTTTGATGCTGGTAGATAGAAGACTCACATGAAGCAAGTCTTTTATCACCTGGAATTGCATCAGGCCCAATGTCATTTAAATGTGGAGAACATGAAAGACATTAGATCAAGTGGAGGACAGTTTAATTCAGGTTTGCTTTAAGCTTCTGAACATGGTTTTTTTCATAAAACATTCTGCAAGCTTTGTTTGTACACTCATTTTGTTTTTGTTTGTTTAGTCATTATTTCTTTTCTTCAGCATAGTGTTTTTTTAGGGATTAGAAAACTGAACATGCAGGTAATCATTTCCTCAGCATGCCAGCGTAATGTACAGAATGCAATTGTATTATACTTTTACATGGTCTTTAAACTACGGAAGAGATGAGTGAGAAAAAAACATGATCGCCAACTGGCCAATACAAAGAGAGTTGAGGCACTGTGGATTGCAATGCTATAGCAAGCATGTACAATCTCATAGATGAAGTACAGTTTGCCTTTAACCACTTCACTCCACATGCTGTTTTACCCTTTCTGCCAATAGTCATTTTCACCTAATCACACCTAAATGATCTATAACTTTTTTCACCACAAGTTGGGCTTTTTGTGGGTGATACTTGTTTTCAGTAATTACTTTAATGCATTTGCTTTTTAAAGGAAAAAAAATGACAAAATCCATACACTATTTCTCCAATACTATCACCTATGGTTTTAACCTCTTCCCTACCACAGGTAGTTTCCCCTTAAAAACAACAGCACTTTTCACATTTAATGCTCCTCCCATTCATTCAGCATTAACTTGATCACTACTTATCATACCAAAATTATCTATATATTGTGTTTTCAGGGCAATTTAGGCTTTTTCTGAATAATATTTGTTTTTGTAGTTACATAATTTTCTATGCATTTTAAAGTGGTAAACAAAACAAAAAATACACTATTTTTCCATATACACCCACTAAAGTTTTAAAATAAGCAATGCTACTGTAGATAAAACCCAGAAATTGTATTTGCCTATATGTCCTGGTTCTCATAACATTTACATTATATTCCTACTACAATGTATGGAGATAATATATTGTTTGGAAATAATAGTGATTTTTTTTCTATGTTGAGTTACAAGTTCTCATTTGCAAAAATAACATTAATACACCCTCATGGCATACATATTAAAAAGCTGAGTCCCTACGAAAACTAATTTTGTATTCTATTTTAAGTTCTGTCACTATGGCCTCGATTCATAAAAGTGCCTGCGAGCGGGGAAAGTGGAGCGGGGAAACACCGCTGTCGGTATTTCCGCCTTCAGGGTGGTAATTCATAAAAATGTTGCCTGTTGTGACAGGCGTGCGGAGATTCTCCGCTGTAGGCAGGCGTTAGGCTGTCCTACGCATGCGGAAGCCGGAGAAGCAGGCGGAATCCCTCCGTGCGGTGTTCTCTCTGCAGCTGCTTGGGAGGTCTGTCCCATTCACTGCAACGGATTCCGCACGCTTCTCGCCACATCAGAGGTAGCGGTAATACCCGTCCGCATACCGCTACCTCTAATCTTTATGAATTGACATTTGTTACTTTTGTTATGATAATCACCGCGCAAGGCGGTGATTGATCACTCTGCTCCTGGATGTCGGCTTTTCATGCGGAAAAAGCCTTTATGAATACAGATTTTGCTGTGTGGTCGGTAAAGCGAGCGGCTTTCTGCATTTCCTCATGCGGAAATGCTTTATGAATCGAGGCCTTTGTTTTCTTTTTACAAGTTTTTTATTTTGGTTCAGAATAAATTAAAATAACAATTGTATTGCCTTTAATTATGTTTGTCACTAAAAAGAATTCACAAGATATAGGCCTCAACTTTAAAAAAACATAAAATCTATTCTACAAAGTATCATGGTTAAAATGATATCGCATTAGATCTTATCTGATAGCTAGCTGGGTATTAGGCAGGCCATTAACTCCGACTTGTACATGTGGCTTTCTACAAGTCAATATGCAAAGTTATTTTGGAGTCATTCTTTGTTTGCATAGCCCCAGAAGAGTTTGGCCAGCAGAAAAACACCACAACTGTCACCATTAAGAAAAACTATCAACCAAGGCTATTTAAAAGTTGGAAAAGTTGGAGTTTTGTAGGCTACCGACTTGTGTAATTTTGCTGAAACTTTCCAAGATTTGATCATAATTTTGAAAATTAGATTTTTTTTTATGTTGGATTGAGTTTGTCCTTTCCTATTTTTTATGACATGGGTTCAAGCTGTAAGACACATAACAATGTATCTTACAACTCATTATGATGGTGGTGAGATATGCACCGATACTATCTCTTCACTGCACTCAGAGGCTGAGCCCCTGTAGCTTCTACCTCAGTCCAGCCCTGAGGTCAAGGCAGCATCTGTGCACTAGAAAGAGAGGGCAACAATGCCACATCTATACTAGATCACTTTTCCTGCCAATGGGATTTTGCTAAACAAGTCTATTCCCCGTTACTGAGTGTATTGACACGTGATCTTCCCAGTCATATTATTAAGCTTCATTGTTTTACTTGACTCAGTCTAGAGTCTGTGGTAAATACAAATGAAGTGGCAGCAGGCCCAGGTGTTACACTAGACTAAGCGCAATGGATAAACAGGGCATCGATTTCAATCCCCTGGAAGTGGTTAAAGCAGAATGCCAATATTGAATAAGAACAATGATTCATTACATTTATGTGTGCATATGCATTTTGAATTTTTCAATTTTTCACTAAAATGGCGCTTTAAGACTCCAAAAGGGGTTCACAAATGAATCTGATAACTACAGCTGCAAATGTTAATTTCCTTTCCGGTTTGCCATCTTCACATGAAAAAGAAATAAACTGTTGCTGATGAACCTGTGATTTCTCTAGTGTTTCTCTCTGAACTTCTTCATATGCTTCTCTGGGAGGCAAGCCTTGCATAACTGGCAGCGTTTGCTGAGTTTAGCTGCTCCCAGCTGCAACATATGAATTCCAGCATCCCCATGGATGTGAGGATCCCTGCACCCAATGGAAAGAATGTGCCAGACCCAATGATGCTGTAGGGGTGCGGAGGGAGCAATACATTTTATGTTCTGCTTTGTGCAGATTTATGAACTAAGGAGACAAATGCCATGAGGAACATTCTGAGTATCTTTAATGCTCAGCTGCATACTGTTGTCATGGTTTCCGTCAAGTCTCCTGAAAAAGATATCACAGCTGCAGACTGCGGTTGAAAGATAACAATTATTAAAGTATATCGTCACTTTAATTAGAGGGAACATCAAGCAAATGTTGCTGCTCCATGATATACTTACCGAGACTTTATCCGGCCCCTTGAAGCCGACATGTCCCACGCAGCATCTCCGCTCGCTGCCGCTGGCCCGGGATCCCCGCTGGTGTAGAGGCTGACCTCAAGGTCATCCTTAGTGTGCATGAGTGAAGCGCCACTGTCAATCAAGTCCACATTGTCCACAGCATACTGCTCAGGCACAGAAATACTGTACCTGTGCAGTACGCTGAGGACAACGTGGATTTGATTGACAGCGGCGCTCGCGCTGGCGCAGTAGAGGAAGTCGGCCTCTGCACTGGCGGGCACTCCAGGCGGCTGTGAGCAGAGATGGTGCGTGGGACATGTTGGCTTCAAGGGGCTGGAGGAAGCCCCCGGTAAGTATATTATAGGGCAGCAACATTTGCTTGATGCTTCTTTTAAGAAAAAACAATCCTCATTAAATCATCTCTTTGTATTTCAAGCTGTATTATACTGACATGCCTGTGGTTACTCAGCAGGGGCCTGGACTGTGCGTATCTAAGCTAAGGAAAAACCAACATGGTGGGGTTTTGCTGCCCAGGTGCAAGGTGGGTTTGGACAGGCAGAGGTTAATGTGTCTGTATTATAATGGCTGCCTTTAATGTTTATAATGAGAAGTTATGGAAGTGCAGGCAGAGAGGTTGAGTCTTTGGCAAGTGGGTGGGCCAGAAATTGGTCAGAATTAGCTAGGATTGGTTTGTGTGGTTAGGAAGTAGATTAGATTACAAATAGAGGTGCAGTGTCCTTACCTAACAGCCAACAGGGGACGAGTGTCCCGTCTGCCCACCCCATTTTAGTACAAGTTAGCTTATTAGGGTAATTAGGGGTAGTAATGTTCTTATGGTTAACTGTTTGCATAATTTCATCTGTCAATGCAGCCATGATGGGGAGGCTCTGCGGAGATCTGTTATGGTTATATGGTGGTGTGGAAAGACCTGCCTTTGGTGGTGGTCCTTCAGTTACAGCATTAACTGGTAACGAGGGAAGACCCACCCTCGGTGGTGGCCCTTCAGTTATAGTGTTTCAACTAGGTTTATTGGATGGTGATGGTTACAGTGAAACTTAAGTGAAATTAAACTGATAGGATAAACAATTAAATCTATCCTCCTACTCCTAAAAATGACTTTTAGATATCCCATAGTTTTATTGTATGTTTAAAAACTTTAAAAATAGATGTATTTGCCGGATCAGTGAATAATGGCGCACAGCGCCTATGCATAAAAATGGCGCCGCATTAAAAAGATACGCTTATCGCTATTTATCGTTAGTACTGCATAATAATGGCGCACAGGGAAAAAATAAGAAAAACGGTAAACAACGTTATTTATCAGTAGTGGCACACACTAACGTTATTTATCAATAGTGCCATTAATTTGCCAAACAGCAGACGTTATTGCCCACAGTACCGTTATTTATCAATAGCGCCCTACATAAGTCTTAGGGTTAGGCACCATCAGGGGGTGGTTAGGGTTAGGCACCACCATGGGGGTGGTTAGGGTTTGGCACCACCAGGGGGGTGGTTAGGGTTAGGCACCACCAGGGGGTGGTTAGGATTAGACACCACCAGGGGGGTCTTAGGGTTAGTGTTAGGCACCACCAGGGGGTCTTAGGGTTAGGCACCAACCAGGGGGGGCTTAGGATTAGGCACCTCTAGTGGGGTGCTTAGGGTTAGGTAACTCCAGGGGTATGGTTAGGGTTAGGCACCACCAGGGGGATGGTTAGGGTTAGGCACCACCAGGGGGGTGTTTAGGGTTAGGCACCACCAGGGGGTCTTAGGGTTAGGCACCACCAGGGGGGTCTTAGGGTTAGGCACCACCAGGGGGGTCTTAGGGTTAGGCACCACCAGGGAGGTCTTAGGGTTTGGCACCACCAGGGGGGTCTTAGGGTTAGGCACCACCAGGGGGGTCTTAAGTTAGGCACCACCAGGGGGGTGGTTAGGGTTAGGCACCACCAGGGAGGTTTAGGGGTTAGGGATAGGTACAGAGTAACAATAAGGCTTTAACATTAAATAACAATACGGCTTTAACGTTAAATAGCGATAAGCGGCAAACGGATTAGCGGCAACACCGTGCGCCATTATTCACAGGAGCCATTTTCAGATGGATCCGTATTGGCTTGTCTCAGCTTAATGAAACAGTTAGTCCTGTGTCTCAGAGTGCTAAAATATATGAACTATTGACTTTATTTATCTATCACCGCCTCTCAGAAGCCCAGTTCTCTGCCAGGAAAGTATTTTATGGACGTAATGCTTTATCAGTGAGGGATGCTATAGTCTGACTGGGTCCGAACTGGAGAAAAACTCAAAAAGTTGCATAGCTGAATATTAGATCTTTCAAGCAGATTAAATGAGAAAAGCAACACTGTATATGTATTTGTGTGCTTGCTCGGCACTGTACATACACATGTCTCTGTCTCATCATGTCACATGGCACCTCAGTTTCCCTTTAAGTGTGTACAATAGATCCTGAGTCAGTGTTTACATCTGGGCCTGTTGTTGGCATTGTGCTCATAGTCTTGGGGCCCTCTGTATCCCCTGCCTGGGTCTTTTGGCACTTAAAGTGGAACTTTAACCCAGGATTGAACTTCATTCCATTCAATAGCTGATACCCCCTTTCCCACAAGAAATCTTTCCTTTTTCTCGAATAGACCATCAGGGAGGTCTGTGTGGCTGATATTGTGGTGAAATCCCCCCCACAGTGTGATGTCATGACTATGATAGTTTCCTTTCTGTTAACCTTGTTGCACTGAAAGAAATAACAGCTTTTTCCAACTGGCAAGCAAGCAGTATCTCCCTCTGTACATATGTATAAAAGAAACAACCTTTTAGCCTTTAGCCTGCTTTTTTACTTGTCTGCCTGTAGTAAAGATGGTGATGTGCAAGCTCATTGTGGATCAAATAACAAACAAATTACATGGCAAATATCAATCATTTCTTCCACTTTCTTGGTGTTTAACTTCTCACTTTGTAATGTATTGATTATTTTTTTCCCCTAGTACTATTTTTTGGTAACGTTCCTTGTTGACTTTATCATTTCATTTGTTATGTTTTTGATATCATGGAATGTTTTATTATTTTGCAGTAAAGGGATGCTTGGCCATTTACATCCATCCTGGCAGTCCTTGTCCTTGTGAGTTATTTAACAAATTAGTTCAGTGGGATTGTGGTACACACTGTTATGGTGTCAACCTGGGCTCTGAGCCACCTGGGCCACCTGAGCCACCTCGTTGGTGTTTTTTGCTTATCTTTTCTCTTACGCTTTCCATATACTACACTGGGGAAGCTGCCTTGCATTGTGTCCTGTTACTAACGTGACAGTGATTACTTCCAACTGTTGTGTACCTATAGCCAGCATATCCATAGATGTGAGGACTAGGATCCCTCCTGCTAGAGGAGTGGTGTCAAGGGAGCAACACATTTTACTTCCTGCATTGTGTGAGCTCCTTTAATCAAACAAGCAAGCAGAGAGAGAAGACTTATGGGTATTTTTAGCACCAAGCCACACACTGTTGCTGTGGTTTCCACCATGTACGCTAGAAATGTTGTAACAGCTGTGTTCTGAAGTTAAAAGATATTATTTATTGGCATTCTGTTTCTGAAATGATTTATATAGTGACAATCAGTGGTGCTCATCAGGATTCCGGATATCTGGGTACCCCGATATCCAAACTTTTTTCCACTATCCGACTGGGATTCGGTTTTTAAAAAAAAAATCCGGATAGCTATCTGCGGATATTTGGGCGTATAACGTGGATATCCGCGAATATTGCAGATATCCGGATCCGACATACTGTAACTAAGGAGATGACGTCCTGGAGCCAATCAGAGGGCTCCCAGCAGAAGCCCAGCAACCAATCACATAGGATCACTGTGTTATTATGTAGTTAGTACTGTAGTACTGCAGTCAGCGCTAGTAGTTGTTAGAGTAGTAGTACTACTGTGTTAGCTTTCTACAGAACTGTTGTGCTGTGAGCAGTGCCACTGTTTCAGTTGGTGTGCACTAGTGTCTTCTCCTCTGCTGTCTGACTGTCACTCGGCACTTGGCACGTGTCATGTGGCACTTGGCACGTGGCACTTGCCAAGTGTTGCTTGGCACTTGCCATGTGTTGCTTGGCACGTGTCACGTGTCACTTGCCATGTGTCTCGTGGCACGTGCCACGTGACATGTGGCAAGTGACACGTGGCAATTGCCAAGTGACATGTGGCAAGTGCCATGTGACACTTGCCAAGTGCCACGTGACACGTGGCAAGTGCCACATTACACGTTACACATTACACATTACACATGGCAAGTGCCACGTGACACGTGCTAAGTGCCACATGACACGTGCCAACTGCCACGTGACACGTGCCAAGTGCCACGTGACACCTGCCAAGTGACACGTGCCAAGTGCCACGTGACACGTGCTACGTCCGGCATGCTCTTGGCACACAATACACCTGCTTTTGCTGCATTGCCCTGCTCCTGCTGCCTGTGCAGCTCCCACCGCCAGGCCAGGGTGCCACAGGCCACTGATACCACCTATATTTATCCCAAAACACAATTGCTGCGTAATTTTTTGAAGGTGTCTTGGCTGAAAACTGTCATGTCCCAGTTGTGCGGTTGGACTTTGGACACAATAATGTGGGCTGCACAACCGCTGTCTGGAACCTAGGCCTAATGTTAATTGGCAGCCATTTTTTTGGGGGGGGGGGGAATTTTAAGTCCCCACATCATCAATTAGTGTTCCCCTTTACAAAATAATGATGCTACATTCCTCATATACCCTAAAAAAACGTTTTTAAAGCAATTTAAAGGCCACTTTGCCCGGATATCTCGGATACTAGGTTGGATATCCGATTCCGCAATATTTTGCACTCGGATATCCGACCCGGATCGGATATCGGAGGAATCCGGATCCGAATCGGATCCAGATTTTGAAAAGGGGTATCCGAGCACCCCTGGTGACAATGTATGTTACATACATTTTGAAAATGGAGTCACTTGATAATGGACTCAAAGCAGTTGTAAACCAATTATCAGGTTTTATTTAGCATAGCTACTGTGCTCACCCATCCCTATTCATTATCTTAAGAGCATGGTAGATGCTGCATACAGCATATGGAAACTGCAATCAACCACTACTATTGACAAATGCCTTTAAAATGGAGTCAGGAAATGTGGGCGCCAGCAAGCCATGGAAGTGTGGGCCATAGACCTTCATATAAATAGAGACCATGGGTGGAAATGTGGGCTCCCACCAGGGGTGTAACTAAACATTAGACCTGAACAAGGTGTGGTTAACGCCGAAACGCATAGTGACGTCAGACGGCTCGTAACCAGGCTCCGCCCACCGCTCGTCCCTCCAGACACACAACGCTCCCGCAGCTCTGGCCAAGCTGTTAAGCAGAGAGAGGACCCACTGGTGGCTTGACAGGCGCAACTATCTACTTCAACATTGTAAGTGCATACTTATGCGGATAATCTATATATTAAAAAGGTGACGCACCATTGGAGCACTCCTGTTCTTCTTTTCGTTTTACACAGTTAACTGGCACCACCCAGTGTTTGGAGCAGCGCCTAGGAGCAAAATACCCCACACCCAGCCAGCACAGTGAAGCAGAGCGCAGGACTTAAAAATATCAGTTTCCTATTGTTACGCCCCTGGCTCCCATGATGCCTGACAAATAGTGGGTGCCACGGCCACCGGCAATGCAAAACGCAGATACAAATAGCAGGAAGGGGGCTGGTTAAGGTTAGGTATTGGGGGGAGCAGTTAAGGTGAGGCATGGGGAGGGTGGGTGGTTAAAGTAAGATGGCCAGGGGGGTGGATAAGGTAAACAATAGAAGGGGGGTAGGTTAGGGTTTGGCATAGGTAGAGAAAAGATTCTGTGTGAGAATAGGGATAGGTTTAGCTGTAATAAAATATCTGTATTATTTACCGATATTTTACAATCGTAATTGCACTGCAAAAGAGTAGAAATTTACTGATATTTTACTATTGGCTATTTCTGGGTGCCCTGTTTGCATGTACTGGCCTCAAATGGTAACGCTTGTTATTCGAAGCTAATGCCCTCCTTGTATCTGTTTTGAATGCAAGGTGTGTAATCTGCCCGTAGTTGGAGCTCTGCACATTTGTGCAGGTAGTCAATTAGGTGCAGTGTCTGTTTGGAAATGCTGCCATTACCTTCTCGTGTTTGCATGAACGCCTATAAAACATCTGTCAAACTAACAGCATTTTTAAATGCTTCCATAAGAATGCATGGAGGAGAGGGCCAGTGTATAGACGAGTGTACAGCTGTGAATCTTTGGGTAAGTACCCAAAGCAAAGAAAAAAAAATCTTTGTTACAGCTGATACAAATCCTGCAATAAATCTGCAGTGTGTCTACTTCCAGCTTTAATGTAAACAGACATAGGGTTAACATCCTGTGCTAACAAATTAGCTGCTCTGTTGAGGCAGCCAGCTGACACAGCTGAGAGATCAAATTACATTGGTGATTAGACACAAATGAGGGGGAATTAGACAGGCTAAACTCTCTAAATATAGATAGGGTGCATTTCTCTACGTTTTCCTTCTGTCTTGTGCTCAGGTCCACTTCTAAAGCTTTATATTGTTGGCATATTCAATAAAACAATTATTGCTTATTATGCCATAAAAAGCTTAAAGTGATATTTTATTAATAATTCGATGGCATTTACATATTATGTTGGGTATTTTTTTATCACAGAGGGTAGAGGGTCCGTATATTGTACTGCTTATAGCACCAAACTGGCTAGAAAAAGCCATGTTACAAATGCAGATCATTGAAAGCAAACCCTCTTAAAAAGAAAAGGCTCTTCTGACAGTAACTGATACAGCCTGACAAGAGAGAGAGCGAAAGTAATGACATTGATATTCTCACATTCAATGCACTATGAATAAGTGTAAACTTGTCAAATATGGAATTTATCATGGGAAACCATTTGACATTGAGAACATCAGGGGAATGACAAATGGTAGCACCAACGAGAAAAACAGTTATGGAAATAGAGTGATGACAGATACATTAAAATTTCATCAAAATAGTATTATAAAGCACTGAAAAATTGTTATAAAACTTTCACAAAATGTCTCTTTAGTGTCAAACAGTTAGCAAAAAATAGAAGCTAATGTAACGCAATTAGTTATCAGCATTATTGTTATGCATTTTGTACAGTGCTGACATCTTCCACAGTGTTTTACATAGTCATGTCACTAACTGACAGAAGAGCTCACAATATATAATCACGACCACAGTCATCGTTCCAGACCGCACTAGTTGAAATCTACATCCTGTTTGTGAACGTTTATCCCTGTCAGGGAGTAAAGTGTCACCTATTCCTTGCTGCGCACTTACACCGTTCCCATTGCTCTCGCCAAAATGGCAACACTGCAACCTGCTCGCTCTGCTGTCGCTCTGCTGTCACAGTGACAGCAGAGCTCTTGTATCCTTACCCCATGATTACTGTCAGCCAATCACAGTATAATCACAGGCTACAACAGGGAAAGGACAGCTCTGGTCCTTAAGGTGCCAGAACCATCCGGTCTCAAATGAGTTAAGGTTGTTACAGTCTAAGGCAGGGGTCCCCAAACTTTTTCAGTCAAGGGCCGGGTCAACATACTTCAGACTGCTGGGGGGCCAGAACATACATAAAATGTTTAAAAACATTGCATTGAATCTAGGTATATATTTCCCCCAATCATGCCCGGAGGAGACCTCCCAGCAGCAGCCATTCACTCATGCGGCGCCCAAAGAACGTCTTTGTGCATCAGACAGTGAAGCATACCCAGGTGACAACCTGCCTTTCCATTGGACAGCAGTGTCACCTGATGCAGAATTGGATTGAAAGCCAGAGAATTACTGCCCACTGGCTTCTACAGTATATAGATGGGTGGTGCCAGCACTGCTATTCTATATGTGGGCCGTTGATATTTAATGGTGCAGTGGGCCAAATCTACAGGTTATACATTTGTGTTTGGGGGCCAGTAAAAAGCACTGGAGGGCCGCATTCGGCCCGCGGGCCATAGTTTGAGGACCACTGGTCTAAGGCCACTTTCAGAGGGGCCAAACAACTTACCAATATGCTTTTGAGATGGGAGAGGAAACTAAAGTACATGCATGAGACCCACACAAACACAGGGAGAATATAACGGAGAACATACAAACTCCAGTTGTTTAGTGGCTGATGGTCAAATCTGGGTGCTGTAAAACGAGAGTGTTACCCACCACACAACTGTTTCACCCAGCATGCCCTTTTCGGGAACTATTTTCTATATTCATATCACAATGCTCACACATGAAAGGATAACAGCATAACTAATAATAAGAACACAGCAGACTGCTCTGGTCAGTTACAAATCAGACACAAATACTCATGGAGATCTGTATCTGTACTTCATGTCTCTGAAGAAGTGACCTTTCATGGTCATGAAACGCGTGTCACCGTCCGTGATGTATTGTCGTTTTTCACTTACCTCTCCATATGGAATTTTATATGACATAATAAAATCAATGTTTTGAAAATTTGGATGTTTGGATGTTTGTTACTCAATCACACAATAATGGCTGAACAGATTTGAATGAAATTTGGCACACACACACATAGTACATTACCTGGAATAACATATAGGATACTTTTTATCCCATAACCAAAAAGTGGGCGGAGACAAATACAAATGTCACTGGGAAATTGTAAACTGCAGCCATTCTTACACTGTTAATGGCAGGGTTTTCAAACTTTGCACAGTTGGTCACTGGGTGACTTAGATTAATATTCAGAAAAGTGGGTGAAGCCTACAAAAGACAATCAAAATTCACCTACTGATTTTCAAGGGGAATATTTAATTGCTGCCATTCTTGCACTGTTAATGGCACAAGCCTCAAACCTGGTACAGTTGGTCATTGGGTGACTGGGGTTCAAATTCAGAAAAGGGGGTGGAGCCACAGCCAATCAGATTTGTTTCATTTCAATGCAAATTATTGATGCCAAAGACTGCAAAGCTCACAAACTAGGTCATTGAGTATATAAATAAAATTCCTATATTAGCGCACACGGATCATTGATTATAACACAACAGAAGCACAATTAAATTAGTCTGGAAGACTGAACAAACACCAGTTCATAAGGTGGAGTGCTCCCTGCTTTCTGTGAGAAGCTAAGAATATAGTGTATACATATGGGTACAGCGCTCAGGACATTCAGTCTCTCCTATTAGTAGCACATCAACTTGCACTTCAAAGCGTAGGAGGGGCTATGTACCACACAAGACTCCAAGACAAATACATACCCGGGCAACGTTGGCCATCAGCTAGTTAGATATAACTATACTCATTGTAAACCCTCATTTCTTGTTGCTATTTTTCAATGCTGATGTATATACAGCGGGGTGCATGATATTCATGTGGATTATGATCTGGTTGCATAACCAGTTACAAGGTAACACAAAACAGGAATTGCTGTGAAATCTCTCCAAAGGTGGTACAGGCAACAAATTAACACTCTTTTTCATTGCTGTGTGGGCCTCTAGTCAACAATTACACAGACTAACTGTGGCTAACAAGATATCATGAACAGTGGGGACACAAGCAGCAGTAAAAATACAGACAGGTGTTCCAACCCTTCCCACCTATCCTGAAAAAAAATAACCAAGAAAGAGGAAAAAAATGGGTTTGGTAAATCTTATGCTAATCAGTAGTGTGGGGAAGGCTTTCAAGTCTGATACACCGGCAATGTTATCAGTTAAAATGATGTTTATAAAAAGAAAATAAAACTTCTTTAAAGCGCATCCGAGATGAAAAACTAACTATAACAAGTAACTTGTCTACTACTATAACAACTATCTTCTCTAAAGTTTAGATAGTTTACACAGCAAATCTAGCTGCAAACAACTTCAACAGAACATGATTATTTCTTCCTTTGATACAATGACAGTGGCCATGTTCTGTTTGTAAACATTACACACAAGCAAGCTAATCTGCATCTCCAGCCCTCAGCCTGTGAAAACCTAATTCCCCCTCCTCCCCTCTGCCTCTGAAATTTCTGGCTAGTAACACCTCCCCCTCCTCCTGCCCAGACTGAGCTCCCATAAGCCCTTGCTACTGTCTGAAAATGCCAAGGCACTCTGAAAAAGCTGTGTACTTTAACCCTTTGCATACCAGCAGTCTCTGACCCCTTAAGGACCAGAGACAGCTGGTACCAGAAAACAGCGCCTCCGCAACAAATCGCCGCACATACCCAATCTCTCGCCGGTCACAATGCTCTCCCAATGCTGCAGGCCCCTCTCTCTGGTATCTTTATGACGGCAGTGGGGCTTTCAACCGGTCTGCCGTTTCTATGATGGCAGAGCGCTGTCAGCCAATCAGGAGCCGCTTTAATTGGCTCCTGAAGCTGTCTATCAATGCATGCCAATGTGATTGGCTCACAGTGATCACGTAGTCAGGAGCCAATGAAAGCGGCTCCTGACCTGCTCACAGAGCTCTGTCGTCTTATAGATGGCAGGGCGAGCGAACTGCGGTGGGTGCAGAACGGTGAGTTCGGCAGTAGCGGCGGGAGCGTGCAGGCACAGCAGTGAATGTGAAATCTACGGCCTGCAGAGCCACGCAACCACTTGCAGGACATAGATTTCTACCAACATGATCTGGAAGTGGTTAAACGTAGCCAAAAAATAACCTCGATAATTTTCCTCCATGAGAGAAGTGGGTTATAAATGTCAGAATATTATATTACTTAAATATAGCTTTATGAACACTATAAAAAAAAGAAGAAAAAAACGCTTGGTTTAGAACATTAGCGCAAGTAAAATATTTACCTATGATACAGGCAAGCCATTTTTAGCATGTCCGCATTGCTTTTGCCATGTAACTAGTGGTAGGCAGTTGATTTATGTGCTTAATTATGAATCCAGCCGTGGATCAATGGGTTAGTTTGCTGGATGTATGCTACTCATATGTAAGGAAGACACTGGAAACAATCTTGCCTGTCAACTGTGAAAAAAATCTATTTAAAACAGCAAAGCATTAGATCACCACATGCATAGCTATTACTGACTACTGTCTAGATCAGCGCTTACAAAGGCTCATTTCTAAAGCTGTTGTTAGCTGTGCAGTTAGTTAACACCATGAATTGATGCTGAGCTCTTTGTCCTATATAACTCATTTCTTGTTTTCTGCTTTGTTGGAATCTGTAAAAGCAACATTCTTCAGCAGTGCATATGGAGAAGATTTGTATTAGGTAAATATTGGCTTGTAAACAGCAAGGTTTATACAAAACTTAGTTATAGTTAAGCTCAGAACACATTAGAATGTTAGGCTAGCTTTGCAGTGGTCAGTTGCATAAAGCACACATTGCAATACAATGTAATATAATGTGTGTGAACCGCATTGGAGTTTGGACATAGACTTTAATGCAAAGCCTGCATGCAGCGAGTTACATTAAAGAGTAACTGTTGGGCATAAAATCAAAAATCAATTCTTTATTTTTATCTGGTAAACAAGTAATACGGATGCTAACCAGGCGATCAAAAAGTTAAAATCTCTTTTACTTTTCTTGTTTATAAATGATCATTCCCCAGTTGCCCTGCAACTTCCTTTGTGCGGCAACATACCAAATAAGAGTCAGGTAAACTGGGGAATGATCATTTATAAACAAAAAAAGTAAAAGAGATTTTAACTTTTGGATTGCCTGGTTAGCATCCATATTACTTGTTTACCAGATAAAAATAAAGAATTGATTTTTGATTTTATGCCCGACAGTTACACTTTAACATGAACAGTTACAACACAGTACCGTTAACAGGCCCAAGAATTGTACAGGCAGTGAGTTGACATGCAAAATTATTCTGCAACACAACTGAATACTGTGAGCTTAGCCTAAGTAGGCCCCTTTTACACTCAATCAGTTGCTCTCAGTTATAACTGAAAGAAAACTGATTTTCAAAGTACAGGTAGTCCCCGACATATGAATGACCCGCCGATACAAACGGCCCGATCCCGTCACGGTGACGTCATTTTCGCGTGGGGGAAGTTTGAAGAAGCAACTGCAAAACAAGTGCCGGTGCATGTCCCCGCAGCAGTGTTGGACTCACCTCCGAAACGAGTCCAACACTGTCTGTCTTCCACTCTCTGCCTCCTGCTCCCTATAGCGGCGTACAGTACCGCTAAATGCAGCATTGCTTTGCTTCCTGCATGTCATGTGAAACAGCAGGAGCAGGAGGGAGAGAGCGAAGGACAGACAGTGTTGTACTCGGGCTGGAAGGTGAGACCATAGGGTACAGAGGGAAAAAGAGCAAGGGGAAAAAGCAGGACACGGGGGGGGGGGGTAAAAAAAGGGGCAGAGAGCGAAAAAAAGAGGCCCAGGGGGTACAAATTTAGGCACAGGGTGCAAACCGGGGGTACAGAGGCACAGGGGGTAAAAACTGAGGCACAAGGGGTAAAAACGGAGGCACGGGAGGTCACAGAGGCACATGGGATACAAAAAGCCACGGGGGGGTACAAACAGAGGCATAGAGGGTACAAATTGAGGCACATGGGTACAAACAGAGGCACAGAAGGGGTACAAAGGCATAGGGGGTACAAATAGAGGCACAGAGGGGGTACAAAGAGAGGTGGGGACATAGAGAGGCACATAGGGGGGACAAACAAGCACAGAGAGAGAACAAAGGCACTGAAGGGGACAAACAGGCACAGAGGGAGACAGAGAGGCACAGAGGGAGACACTGGAGGCAAAGGGGGCACATAGGAGGCAAAGGGGACAGAGATAGCACAGCGTTCTGACTAGAGTTGGGCCGAACGGTTCGCCTGCGAACGGTTCCATGCGAACTTCAGTGGTTCGCGTTCGCGTCCCGCAGGCGAACTTTTGCGGAAGTTCGGTATGCCCCATAATGCACCATGAGGGTCAACTTTGACCCTCTACATCACAGTCAGCAGGCCCAGTGTAGCCAATTAGGCTACACTAGCCCCTGGAGCCAATCCCCCCCCTAATAAAAGGCAGGCAGCGGCAGCCATTACGCTCACTCGTGTGCCTGCGTTAGTGAGAGTAGGGCGAGCTGCTGCAGACTGTCTCTCATAGGGAAAGATTAGTTAGGCTTAGCTTGTTCCTGGCTGCATACCTGTTCTGTGAACCCACCACTGCATACCTGTACTGTGAACCCACCACTGCATACCTGTTCAGTGAACCCACCACTGCATACCTGTTCAGTGAACCCACCACTGCATACCTGTTCAGTGAACCCACCACTGCATACCTGTTCTGTGAACCCACCACTGCATACCTGTTCTGTGAACCCACCACTGCATACCTGTACTGTGAACCCACCACTGCATACCTGTTCAGTGAACCCACCACTGCATACCTGTTCAGTGAACCCACCACTGCATACCTGTTCAGTGAACCTGCCACTGCATACCTGTTCTGTGAACCCACCACTGCATACCTGTTGTGTTCAGTGAACCCGCCACTGTATACCTGTTCTGTTCAGTGAACCTGCCACTGTATACCTGTTCTGTTCAGTGAACCCACCACTGCATACCTGTTCAGTGAACCTGCCACTGCATACCTGTTCAGTGAACCCACCACTGCATACCTGTTCAGTGAACCTGCCACTGCATACCTGTTCTGTGAACCCACCACTGCATACCTGTTCAGTGAACCCACCACTGCATACCTGTTCAGTGAACCCACTACTGCATACCTGTTCAGTGAACCTGCCACTGCATACCTGTACTGTTCAGTGAACCCGCCACTGCATACCTGTTCTGTTCAGTGAACCCGCCACTGTATTCCTGTTCAGTGAACCCGCCACTGCATACCTGTTGTGTTCAGTGAACCCGCCACTGTATACCTGTTCAATGAACCTGCCATTGCATACCTGTTCTGTGAACCCGCCACTCTATACCTGTTCTGTTCAGTGAACCCGCCACTGCATACCTGTTCTGTTCAGTGAACCAGCCACTGCATACCTGTTCTCGCCATGGTGCGCACCAGTCCAGCACGGCCGTCACTACACAAACAGCTGTTTGCGGTGCGTTACACGGTGAGTTTGGTGTGTCAGTGTGAAGCAGTACCTTAATTACACTACCTGATTGATGTATACACATTCAAGATGTTTTAAAGCACTTTAGGCCTGTCATTTAGCATTCAATGTGATTTCTGCCCTTAAAACGCTGCTTTGCGTCAAATCCAGATTTTTCCCGGGGACTTTTGGCATGTATCCCACTCCTCCACCTTGGGGTCCAGGTGTTAGACCCCTTGAAACATCTTTTCCATCACTTTTCTGGCCAGCATAATTTTTTTTTTCTTCAAAGTTCGCATCCCCATTGAAGTCTATTGCGGTTCGCGAACTTTTACGCGAACCGAACCTTCCGCGGAAGTTCGCGAACCCGGTTCGCGAACCTAAAATCGGAGGTTCGGCACAGTATGAAGTTTTCTTGTACTGCGCCTGCACAGTAAGCTCCCGATGACACAGCGGGAGCGAGTACGCGGGCGGCCACGGCCGCGCAGCCGCAGTTGTTCATCAGGACTAATTGTACCGGGACCAGCAGCCCATGGGTGATTGAAGGAGGACCACGTGGGATATGACAGCTACAGGAGGCTGATAGAAGCCCCAGGTGTGCGAAAACGCGGAAAAGCTGCCGCGTGTGCTCAGAACAAGGCGGCTGATTCCGCGTCCAAAGCGGCGGTTTGCAAGCGTGGGCCTACATCTACTAGTGTGGCTAAACGCGGAGAAACCGCCGCATGCTTTGATAGCGGTGCGGCTGGTTCCGCGTCCAGCGCGGCGGGTGGTTCACAACACATGTCTGGTGTGGCTGGGACTGATAGTCCACACAGGTTCAGAAGGACTCGCGCGCGTGCTGAGAGGCAGAACTTTTATGACAGCCAGAAGGGAGTCAGCTGACCAAGCCGGTCAGCTGACGTTGCAACCAGTTCCCATTGGTCCAGCACTTAGGGGAGGCACTGGATAGCGCTGTACTATATATACTGGGTGCTGGTCATTCACTGGTTGTCTGCCGTTGCGATCACTACGTGGAAGCACTCAGACCTTTTGTCAGAATCTGTGTTACTATTCTGTTATACCTCAGGCTAGTTCCAGGGTGTTGATGATCACGGAGCTCACACCCAAGTCTAGGGATCTGTATTACCATTCTGTTATACTTCAGACTAGTTCCAGGTTGTTGATGATCACGGACCTCACACCTAAGTCTAGGGACTTGTATTACCATTCTGTTATACTTCAGACTAGTTCCAGGGTGTTGATGATCACGGACCTCACACCTAAGTCTAGGGACTTGTGTTACCATTCTGTTATACTTCAGACTAGTTCCAGGGTGTTGATGATCACAGAGCTCACACCCAAGACTAGGCATTGTTTATTATCTGTTATGACTTTCTGCTTTCCTGACCACTCTTCCGTTCACTGATTTGGTACCTCGCTATATCGGATACTCTGTTGCCAAACCCTGCGTGTCTCAGGATTACCGAATCAGTCTCCTGTCTTTGCACTTTGTCTGTCCATGTGTTGCCGACCAGGCTTGCCCGACCTCGAGAACTATCTCCTCAGTTAAGAGATAGTTCACAGATCAGTCAGTGACATCCTGCCTTTGGTGTCACTCACGCTCTGGTCCTTCCTACTCCTAGCCTGGCTCCTCCCTGCGGGAGAGTCCCAGGTTACTGGAAGGTACTTGTTCTCCAGGACAGTATTGCCTACTGCCCTGATACCTGTTCCCCAGGTATTTTCCTCAAAGTATTACTGTTGCACCAAACACTCATATTACTCAGGTATCCAGAGGTTAGTGATATATCTGATTATCGGTGATACTGCAGATCATCAATAATCAGGTATATATCTGCATTTTTGGTGATACTGCAGATCACCAATAATCAGATTCTCTCTGTGTTATCACCGATCGTTACATCAGGTAAGTGTCAGTTTTTGTTTTTTTTTCTGCTCCACAGAACTCCTTTAAGGACCAGAGACTGCTGGTATGGTAAAACGCCGCCTCCCAATGAATCGCCTCACATACCCACCGCTCTTGCCAGTCACGACGCTGCCCCATCGCCGCAGGCTCCTCTCCCTGCCGTCTCTATGATGGCAGAGTGCTGACAGCCGGTCAGGAGCCAGTTTCATTGGCTCCTGACGCTGTCTATCAATGGGAGCCAATGTGATTGGCTCTACAGGATGATGCGGTTGGGAGCCAATGAAAGTGGCTCCTGACCTGCTTACAGAGCTCTGCTGTCTTATAGATGGCAGAGCGAGTGAATTGCTGCAGGTTCAGAGCAGCGAGATCGGCGGTATCAGCGGGGACGCGTCATTCATCAGGACATTTAATCTATGTCCAGTCAGAGTGGCAGTACCACCTGCTGGACATAGATTCAAACTGCGTTGGTCCGGAACCAGTTTATAAACTAAAAAAACAAACAAAAACAACATAATCATAATAAGGGAAAAGCCTATTTGATTGTACTTATAATTTCTTTCATTTTTGAACAGAATTTGCCTACATACTTTTGGTTTGGCGTTGGGTGTTAGGTCACAAAGCTTTTCGCCATGCAGGAATCAGGTATGTCGCTACTCGCTAGCTTGCAGGTTCTGTTGCTATGCGGGGGAAGGGGGGTGAGGGACGACTGAGTGGCGTGGAAGTGATGTCATGCAGTGGGCGGAGTGAGTACGGAGAACAATGCTGTTGTCCAGTGCTCAGATCAGTTAATCCCCCCAGCAGATCATTGGCAGAGACATCGGTGCCCACTGTACACATGCCATTATCGGCCAAGTTTCTTCTAGCAAAGGATACATTGATTTGATCTACATAAAAATAGGCATACACTAGTAGCTCCGGTAAACAATTGTTATCTTCCAGATAATTACTTTTTACCCCATTAGATATTAAAGCTATGCAAGACAATATTTCTAATCCACCAGAGTGCGCTCCACCTCAGTTCTAGCAGTGAACATTTCATATAGTGTTATAAATAAGTTTAGAGCACATCCATCTTTTATACAAGTCCATTCATATTCAAACTTCCGTGGAATTATAAAATGACTTTTTACCACCTTGCCTCAACTGAGAATTCATGAAAATGTATGTGTGTATGTGTATGTGTGGTGGTGTGGTGTTGGTGGGGGCTGAACCAACAAGTTCCCCAATTCAATTCATTTACATTCATTTATGTTGGCAAAACCATTTGTTTCATGAAAGTAACACTATAGAACTGTCCCTACTACAAAAGAGGCCTCATGATTGATAAAACATGCATGAGAAACATAGAGTTGGCCTTTCAATTGGCTTTTTGACCGTTAGAGAAAGTATTTAGATCCAGAAGAGGCGCCGGTTACTAGCTACTAATTGATACTGGTTTTATTTGATTTAAAGGACCTCTGTTGCGAAAATCTTAAAATGTAAAATATATGTAAACATATACAATTAAGAAGTATGTTTCTTCCAGAGTAAAATAAGCCATAAATTACTTTTTTCCTATGTTGCTGTCACTTACAGTAGGTAGTAGCAATCTGACATGACTGGTTGGGTTTGGACTAGCCCATCTCCTCATGGGGGGTTCACAGGAATTTCCTTATTTTCAAAATGCACTTAATGAATGGCAGTTGTTCTGTCCAACTGCCAAGCAAGTGTACGGTGAGCAGGGAGGCTGACCAGCATCCTTGTATGAATCTTTTTCAAGGAGTGTCTTTATGAAGAATAAAGGTCATGGTGAGAATCCCCTATGGAGAGATGGACTAACCCAAAACCTGTCGTTAATGTCAGATTCCTACTACCTACTGTAAGTGACAGCAACATAGGAGAGAAGTAATTTATGGCTCATTTTATTCAGGAAGAAACTTACTTTTTATTTGTATGTGTTTTAAATTTTAAGATTTTCGCGACAGTTCCTCTTTAATAAAGGCTTGCATTTTCCACAGGACACTGTGCAGAACCTCAGTTTTTCCATTTACCCACAAATGTTGTTGTAGAAAAAAATGTAAATGGTTAATTAGGTTAGGAACGTTAGGTGGTCACTATTTGAATTTGTATGTCCTCCACATGTCTGCATGGGTTTCCTCCAGGCACTCTGGCTTCCTCCCACATCCCCAAAAAATATAGGGGTGTGCTCCACTTGACCTCAACATGTCTGCATGGGTTTCCTCCAGATATTCTTGCTTACTCCCACATCCCAAAAAACATATAGGGATGAGTTAATTGGCTTGTAAATATACTCATGGCTAGCTGCATCCATGTGCTTCAGTTTGCATTCAAATTTTTAGATTGGGATTAGTGCATAATTTGCATATGATTTGCATTCATGGTGTGTATTTTAGCCCCTGGGGGATCTGCATGCCTCTGTTGGTTGCATCTCATTTGCAGCCTAGGAGGGCTGTCAATTGTTTGGTGTCTCTTGAAAAGTTGATTGGCTTCCCCCTAAATTCGGCATAGACTTTATACATATGACTGTGGTAGGGATAAGATTTAAAGCCCTTCTGAGGGACAGTAAGTGACAAGGTTATATACTCTGTACAAGTGCTGTGAAAGATGATTGCGCTGTATAAATACTAAATAATAATAATGGGCAAGTTTTAAAGTATATGCACTATTACATTTAGGTTTTAGTAATCAGTTAGTGTGCTCAGTTTCTCAGCCAGGACTGTGGAGTCAACAAAATCATCCAACTCTGACTCTGACTCCAGGTACCCAAAATTGCTCCAACTCCTCGACTCTGACTCCGACTCCACAGCTGTGGAGTCGGTACAAAAATTATCAGACTCAGACTTCTCAGTTTATGAAACAACCGACTGCAGGTACCCAAAATTGCTCGGACTCCAACTCCACAGCCCTGGTTTCTCCCTGTTGGATTTGCACAAAAAACAAAAAAAAAAAGAGAGGAAAATAAAGAGAGACCTTTTTGACAAATTGTTAGGGCAAATAATCAGATCAATCTTTTCTTCCATTACTTACCTTCCTTTATATTAGCATTTGAAGAAAATCAGCAAGGTAATAATCTAGAAATTAAATTAGAAATTTAGCACAAGAACAATTTAGTAATCCACTTAGTAGCTAAATACATTCAGATCTGCACATCAGGCCAAAGAGGGATATTAGAGGAGGAATGAGGAACAGGCAACTGCTTCCAAAAAAAAAAAAAAGAGAGAGACTGTTACTTAAAAAAAATAAACTGTTTGGCAGCTATGGTGTATTTGTTATTAGGCTGTTTTTCTATTAGGATTATGGTCAAAAACTACCACTTCTGTGGGCTCTTTTTTAGACATCACTACTGGGGAAGAACCTGGTTTCATGAACTATAAAAATAAGTACATGACTATGGACAAATATAAACAGGTCTTTAGAATGCCAGTGAGTTATAGTGACTGACATGTTAAGTTATGCCAAATAACAGAAACACAAATCCAACAAGCTTGCTGCACAACAGATTTGTAGGTTGGGTGAGACATAAGGCCCATACACACGTCGGATTTCCGCGAACGACGGGTCGTTTGAACGTCCCGTCGTTCGCCCGCTAAATCGGGCGTGTGTACAGACTATCGTTCACTTGATAAGAGTGAGTTTGAGCGATCCGCCCGGCGGATCGCTCAAACTCACTCTTATCAAGCGAACGATAGTCTGTACACACGCCCGATTTAGCGGGCGAACGACGGAACGATGGGACGTTCAAACGACCTGTCGTTCGCGGAAATCCGACGTGTGTATGGGCCTATACATTGATGGGTGAAATGTAATATAATCTGTATGTGTGCCTATAGTCTTCAGAGATGTAAGAGCAACATTGGTAACCATTGTGACACTTTGTATAGCGCTTCATGCTCCTGCACAGCGTCTAGTACCTGGGGAATGCTGCTGCTGTTTATAACACTCTTCATGGAGATGGATTTTGTACACAATAATGCAGAACAGGCTGAAATCACATATTGTGATTCTCCATCTGTTGTGGAACTAAAAGTCACATATTGCAATGTTTTAAGAGCAAACATTCAGTCAGTTCCGTGCAGGCAAGGGAATTGTCTCTATCCGTAGAAAACAGCTGAAAGTAACTTTAAAGTTGACAACAACTCAAGAAGTAGAACGTCTGAAAAGAATACAATAATTAAAATGTAAAAATAGACTTAGCGCATTGTCTTACACTCCTCATAAGGCAACCCACGGATAGGAAAGCTATTTATTGATATTTATTGAGTTTGCTTATAGTCCTTTTATATTCTTGCCTAATCTAATCTAACTCTTGCCTAATTTTACATTCTTGCCTAATCGGGCACCTTCGGGCACCAAATTTTACCTTTTTTTCCTGCATATCATGGCTCTGAGGCAGAGGGGGGTGGTTATGGTTTAGGGATTGGTTTAGATTTAGGTGCCACCAGGAATGGTTATGTTTAGGCACCACCGGGGGGGGGGGGGGGCTTAGGGTTAGGCACCACCAGGAGGGCTTAAAGTTAGGCACCACTGGGAAGGTTTTAGGACTAGGCACCACCAAGGGGGGTGGGGTCTTAGGGTTAGACACCACCAGGGGGGAGCTTAGAGTTAGGCACCACCAGGGAGGTCTTAGGTCTAAGCACCACTGGGTGGGGGATCTTAGGTTTAGGCACCACCAGGAGGGTCTTTGGACTAGGCACCACCGGGGGGAGGGGGGTCATCAGGGGGAGTTGGGTATCAGTAGAGAGAAGGTTTTATGTGAGAGTAGGGTTATGTTGATCCATACTACATTATTGGTAAATATTACTAATATTTTCCTATGAGAAACCAGCAGCAATCCCGTGTGCCCTGTTTTCCAGGCGTCTTTTTTCATGTATGCATGTCAGCCAGTCCACAGGTCACATACTTGTTTAGAATTAGTATCATGCTTCAAAGAGTAATACAAATAACATTTTAAAAGTTCTCCCTTTCACTTTCATTGGGAGCATCAGATCTGTTGAATATGCTGCAAGTGTCATTAATAAAACACAAGGCAGTACAATGTCAAACATTAATGTACATTGTCTCTAGAGAATCCTATGCAGAATATAGTGGAATGTGATTTTAGGGCTTCATTAACACATGATAAACTCCTTTAATTGCCTGAATTGCCTGTGTGCAAGAGGCAGTATAATAACATTACAATATTAAGGAATGTACACATCATACTATTGGAGGACTGTGAGTGATTTCCATGTCATTCTCACCTTCTGTCCTCCAGCATCCGCATGGTGTCTCTTTCATGAGCTAATGTCCTTGGCTTGGGTGTGTGTCCATTTCCACAAACACATGCATGACATTTGGCGCAGGACTGCACACAATTTGCATTCTCGTGCAATCTATACTCGTGCATTTATGGGCACTGTCAGTCAGAGGGGGGAGGAACACAAAAAAGTTAATAGTGAATACCTCAAGTACCACCTGACTCCCCTCTGCCCCAGGGCCCTGCATAACTCTGTTTTGGGTGGCAGAGCAGCAGGCAGGCCACAGCCGGTGGTACAGGAGGGGTGGGGCTGGCCAGATTCAGCCATCTTTTCAACACGCGTGCTTATCACGCCAGGAACTAAATTCAGACTCATTTTGGGGCAGGTTTCTTGTATTAAACCTTTACCTAATCAGACTAATATGTTTCTTGTGTGCATAAACACATGACAATTTTTGCATGCTTGTTTTTGACTCCTGTGGCGCACTTTGGTAAACGAAACCTGCTATGTGAGCTACTGTAATAATAAAACATGATTTGAAAAGCACAAACAAGGTTTTGATTAGAGCAGACTTGTGTTCTTTGCTCAGAAAGTGTCAGGAGATTAAAGGATCTACACTCATCTCACCTGTGACCTTTTATGCATTACGATTACAGATTGATTTGTCACTCGGCTTCCTTACAGCTGTTTTTTCAAGGTAGGTCTGAAAGCAGCAAGGAAAAGGTCACCCTCCACTGAACATTAAGCAGACATACTCCGCTTAAGCTCTTTTCACCATTGTCAGACCTTGCTGATAAGTTCACTTCAATCAGCTGAGCTTTAGTGCATTATAATGTCATTATTTAGCCATATGATTCCTGAAGGAAATATGATTTCTGTGTCAATTACCGTGACTGACTGGCCCACGGGAAGTGCGCCGATGCAGAGACTTCGCTTTTTAGCTTTAATTTCACTAGTATTACACTCTCAGCAAATGGTCCAGCAGGAGCCCGGTGGGAGGCAATCCTTCTTGTCACTGAGAAAGATTTCATACTAGAAGACGATAAAATGAATGACCACTGTGTGCATTTGGGAAACTGGCTGCCGGGAAAGAAACACTACTGACCATGATAGGTTGGAAAATTCCACTTCTTATGAAAAAAAAAGCAGTCCATTCAGTTCAATGCTGTACATTGCAATGATTTTTGGCAAACATCGGCTTGCTTATCTTGTGTTTATATGCATAGTCAAACACAGCCATTGCGAAGTGTTCCTTGGATAACCTGCCAAGTGATTGTGTCACAGCCTGCTGCCAATAACAGGGCTAGTCGAGTCTAGTCAACAGGTTGCGCAGCCACTTTTGAAAATGGAAAGTCGATAGATGGGACACTATACAGTATACACTTCAATACTTTTTTTGTTTAATTTGAACATGTCAGTGAAATGCATAGACAGATGCAAACTGAAATTAAAAGATCAATTTTAATAATATTAAAGGGAACTCGAAAGGGAGTGGGATATAGAGGCTGCCATATGTATTATTTGTAAACAATGCCAGTTGCCTGCCAGCCCTGTTGATCTTTTGGCATAAGCAGTGTCTGAGTTAAAACCCTGGAACAAGCATATGGCTAATATATCCCTCTCACCTTGTGTTCCCATTAAAGGATACCTGACCCAAACTATACTTTTTAAGTCAAGCACGGAGATGTGTTCACATGAATGGTACAAAGTTGTGTGATCTTAGCTGCTCGGTGTGCTCCCCCAGTCCCCATAATCCCTGGCAGAAAAGTTTGACTTTTAGAGAAATTCAACTTTTAAACAGGAAGAAGCAGGCTTCTGGCACCCATCTAGACCACTCCCAATCCTTTCATACCCCTCTCTGAACCACTAAGCTTGCTTCCAAGTATCCTGAGTGAGCATTCTGACGCTGATGAAGTGCTGACCTTGGAGAAACTTCCAGTGTCAGTGCCATTTGCAATATGGAGGATGTGCCTGATTTCAGAAAGGAGCAGCAGCCAAACAGGACACCTGAGGAATGTCACAAGATGCCAGATTGAGTCTGTAGGGAGTAAAATGCATGTGCATACATTTATTGTGCAGGGTGCTTTTCAGGTCAGTTGTCCTTTAAACTACAAAAGAAGCACCAAACTATGTTTATAGAAATGATGTGTGAGGAAACGCGGAAAAGCCGCCGCAAGGGCTCAGAGTAAGGCGGCTGTTTCCGCGTCTAACATGGCGGCACAACGCGAAGAAACCGCCGCATGCCGCATGGGCAGAGCGGTGGAGTCCGTGTTGAAGGCGGCGGATTGTACGCATGACATAGGAGCTGGCATTGCAGCTGGACGCAGGAAAACCGCCGCTCGCATAGAGAGCGGGGCGGCGGTTTCCGCGCTTGAGTCAGAGGTCACAGTACAAGACATGTCTGGTGTGGCTGGGACTGCTAGTCCACACAGGTTCAGAAGGACGCGCGCGCGCGCGCTGAGAGGCAGAGCTTATATGACAGCCAGAAAAGGGTCAGCTGACCAGGCGGGTCAGCTGACATTTTCACCACCTGCCATTGGTCCAGCACTTAGGGGAGGCGCTGGGGAGCGCTTTCCTATATATACTGGGTGCTGGTCATTCTCTGGTTGTCTGCCGTTGCGATCACTACGTGGTAGCACTCAGACCTTGTCTGTATCTGTGTTCTAGCATAGTTTCCAAAGGTGTTGACGATCAAGGAACTCACACCTTAGCGTTAGGAATATTGAACTGTAGTATTTGTTATGACCCTTTGCCTGTCCGACCACTCCTCTGAACGCTGATTCTGTACCTTGCTATTTCTGTTACCCTGTTGCCAATCTCTGCTCGTTCCTGGACTCTGTATTGGCCTTCTGAATCTGTACCTTATCTGTCTGTGTGTTAACGACCTGGCTTGCCCGACCTCGAGAACTGGCCTTACTGTTAGAGGCAGTTCCCAGACCTGTTAGTGTCACCCCTTCTCTGGGTGTCACTCACGCTCTGTCCTTCCTCCCCTCAGCCTAGCTCCTCCCTCCTGGAGAGTCTAGGCTAGAGGAAGGAACCTACTTCTGGAGAAGTACTCAAAGTATACTGTTGCATCTAAACACTCACTTGTTATCTTGGTGTCCAGAGGTTAGTAGATATATCTGATTATCGGTGATACTGCAGATCAGATCACCAATAATCGGGTATATTCTGTATTCTCGGTGATACTGCAGTTCACCTGTAATCAGACCCTCTCTGTGTTACACCGATCGTTACATGATGTATGTGAGATACCCATAGAAACTATTCCTGTGGCAAACACACACAGCAGTATGTATGTTAGCTGTCCAAATTGCTCCTCTGGCCCCAATCATTAAAAATCTTAGATAGTTAGGGAGGGTTAGGGAGCACCAGCTATGTTTTCTCTGTAAGCATGGACCTGATGAGCTGACCGTACCCTCTATGGCTGACATATGAAACATGCATGACCAGAGCTGCAGCTGCAGCTCAGCAGAGTGTTATCATACTGTCTATCAAATTATTCAGAGCTCATTTTATAATAAAGCTTGTATCCCTTTCCAAAACTTTTCCAGTTCCTTTATAAAGGCCATGTGGACCTCTCATCACTCCAACCCTGTCTGCCAGAAGAAACCATGTCTCATATTTTTATTTTCACACTGTACATGGTTTGAGGGTGGTTGAATGCTTTATTGCACACTGATCAAGGAGAAACTTGACAGACAATTTGTCAGGGTGCAGTGCTGGTCAGAAAGAATTTTCTGCAGGGAGGGTAGGAGGTTTGTAGAGTCAGGGGATTGGCCCTGTGCTCTGCCCAGATATGCTGTATGACAAAATGTTGCAACCTGCTTATACTCATGCATGAAATATGGATACAGAGGATGCCTACTACATCATCACTCGCTGCACTGCTGCACAGATACATGGACCCACCACCGCTGCACAGATACATGGACCCACCACCGCTGCACAGATACATGGACCACCACCACTGCACAGACACATGGATCCACCACCGCCGCCCAGATACATGGACCCACCACCGCTGCACAGATACATGGACTCACCACCGCTGCACAGATACATGGACCCACCACTGCTGCACAGATACATGGATCCACCACCACTGCACAGATACATGGGCCCACCACCGCTGCACAGATACATGGATCCACCACCACTGCACAAATACATGGACCCACCACCGCTGCACAGACACATGGACCCACCACCGCTGCACAGATACATGGACCCACCACTGCTGCACAGATACATGGATCCACCACCACTGCACAAATACATGGACCCACCACCGCTGCACAGACACATGGACCCACCACCGCTGCACAGACACATGGACCCACCACCGCTGCACAGATGCATGGACCCACCTCAGAGATGTCACTAGCTGTGAGCGCAACATCCACTGTCCAAGCAGGTGTGTGATTTCTGAATGGATCTCTGGGTCAATGACTGGCTTTTCCGAAAGGAATTTTACTGGAACAGCTGCATAAAAATTAAAACTGTGCAAGTAATTATACACCTGTAGTAACAATAAACATTTTGGTGGTTGAACGCAAGTGTTAAATAAAAGCTAAGTACAGATACTTCATTTACGAGGCTCTGTCTGCAACAGAAGAAATAGTTAAAACCTACGCATACAGTGAAGCTTAATGCTGAGTCAAGCACAGTGTGCATTGTCTGTGAGATTAGTTGTCAGTTGTTTGCAGCTTCTCCAGACAGCTCTAGATTACAATGATTCTGTCTGAAAGATCTCTGGCAGCTCCCAATATTAAAATTAGGGTGTCACAACAAGCTAATTATTGTATACTAGTAATTTAGCCCATTCCATTAACGGGCACTAGGCAGCCTCCCGCTGTACTGTGCATACGCAGCCATGGACCCCACGCATGCATGGGTGTGTCACCCTCCCAAGCAGCTGCGACCCCACACTACGCACTACCCCAGGCGGCACATGGACACAGGTGGATGCAGACAGTGGCAATTTTATTAGGTAAGATACTTTCTAGGACTAGACAAGTACCTCTCTAAAAGGCTATTCACTATTTCTCTGAAGTTTTCTCCAAGGAGGTTTTTTTTCTCTTCTATTTAATCTCTTGAGGACAACGGTGTTAAATCCCCCTAGTAACCAGGATATTTTTTTACTAAAATGGCCATGCAGCTTTAAGGCCTAGCTGCAGGGCCGCACAAATTAGCACACAAGTAATCCCCCCCCCCCTTTTCTCCCCACCAACAGAGCTCTCTGTTGGTAGGGGTACGATCGCTTTCCAGTTGTTGTTTTTTTTTATATATATATAAATATTTATTTTATTATTCTTTTAAAAAATTTCCCTATTTTTTATTTACTTTATATTGCCCCCTCCCCCCCCCCCCCCCGCCAGCCAATCAGCGTGATCGGCTGTCATAGGCTTCAGCCTATGACAGCCGATCACTCCACAGCCTACCGAGGGGACAGCCGTGTCACGCGGCTGTCCCCAGTACAGCTCTGCCTTAGATTGCAGCGCTGTACGGGGTAATTAGTCCAACAGTCTCCAAGCAGTGATCACCGCTGGGAGACTGAAGGCGGAGCGCAGCTCTGCCTTCCAAGCAGGAGATGCATGCACATCAGCACATGCGATCTCCTGCTAGTCCCATAGAAGGCCGTTCATGCCAATTGGTGTGGAGTGGTCCTGGGGCTGCCGCTGCCTTCACACCAATCGGTGTGGAGCGGTCGGCAAGCAGTTAAAATAACTTTTCAGCACTCTTCAACTGAAAAAATACCAAAAAGTAGGTGAAAAAGTATTGACAAAATTATTCAGAGTATTTTATTGCTTTCATTTTATAGGCATTTTATTAATGAGGTGTGAAAATATCCCCTAGACCAGAGTTCCCCAACCCTGTCCTCAAGGCCCACCAACAGTGCATGTTTTGTGGAAATCCACAGAGGTAGGTAATCAGCTCTGCTGAAACACTACTTACCTCACCTGTGCATGTTTGTGGTTTCCTGCAAAACATGTACTGTTGGTGGGCCTTGAGGATAGGGTTAAGGAACTGTGCCCTAGGTGAAAACTTCGGAGACAAAGTAAATTGAATGAAGGCCATTGCAAGATAAGCATCTCCTGGGGGGTTCCTATATTTTGGGTCACCTTTGACATGAACAAACATATTTTTAGACAACATTAGAAAAGAACATTTATATTGTGTTTTTCTCCCGGCGGACTCAAAGTGCTTTAGAGTTGCAGCCACTTAGGATGCGCTCCACGGGTGACCAGGATCATTAGGAAGCCTTACCTAAATACTCCTTACTGTTTTACATACTGGCTTGAGCCAGGATTCCAACCCAGGTCAAAGGGTCAAATCCCACATCAAAGGCAACAGCCTTACAAGCAGTGATCCATAATTCTGTATTCATACTTACACATCACCCTAACACCATCAAAGTGATATTCTTGGTTTGCATGTTAAAATAATTATATCCAGTATGTCAATCCCTGTTTAGGTATGATCTGTATTAAAATGTAATAAAAACTCCCCTCTTCTGCCTACAACATGTTGTGTATAGTGTTAGCCTTCCAAAATTAGTTGCATCTGTATGAGCGTGCCTACTTAAGTGGTCCAATGGCAGGAGCAGTATGGCGCGAAGCAGGTGGTTTCGGGGTACGGCTCAGGGCTGAGTGGCGAAACTGGGCACCGCTGTAGTAGTAATGTTATACTGCGTGAGGCGCATAAAGGTAATTCGGGGTTCCGGTGATCCCGGACCCCAAATTACATCTCCTCCCGAGTTGCAACGACTGGGAGGGGGAATAGTATTTTAGGCCGCCGGGGATTTGAGCAGCAGCAGGGTGAGCTGTCAGTCACCTCACCAGTGGCCTACATATGATATATGTACGTGTATGGTGAACTCTTTATACTCTACACCCAAGTATACACAAACATGTCTGGGGCATGACAGCCTATAGATTTCTAGCTGTCTGGCATGAACAGTACTTAGCAGCTCTTCTCATACTACCCTCTGTAGGTTTTACATAACCACTAACCACAAACTAGGGTTTTCTTTTTTTTCCTAAAAAAATATATAATATCCACAGTTACTAGTTAAAGAAAACAACATTTTTTCTCCCTAAACTTCACTAATAAGCTGAACACTTGGTAAGATCGGTATTATATGTAATTATATGAAAATTATTGTCTTTCGTAAACTGAATTTAGGAAAATAAATCTATTGAACCTGACAGAACCTCCTCCTCACACAGTACAGCTTCTGATCTAGAGGTTCTGCAGGTGCATAGATATCATTTTGATTATTATTGTAAGGTCCAAAACTCTGGTTTGCTTTTTTTTGACATGACAAGTTCCCTTTAAACTGTTACTAATTAATACACCTGCTCTCTCTGCAGTGTTCTTTTATTTCACAGCAGGGGGGACATTTTTTTTCCCTATTTCAAGAAAATTGTACAAAGGCAATTTAATTATTGAACTTAGCTGTATTTATAGAAGTAGTATAATACCACAGGGAGTGTTCTAAAAATGTTAAATCTCCAACTGGCATGCTTTTCAATTAGTGACCTCTTTAATAATAAGCAAGTACTGGTAATTAACAAATTAATTTCTTCCTGTGCTAGGAAAAAGACTTGAAGGAGTTTTGCCAAATACATATAGTACAAGCTGAGATAATTACAAAGAGCAATTCTATTGGTTTATTTAGCAGTCCGTGAGCCAGCAATGTTTATTTTTGCCTGTCAAGTTGAAGTTCTCGTCTGAGTCGCTGTTCCAACAATGGCTGGAGGTGTATTGAGTTCCTGTTAAATGATTCTGCACTGGGGCTGTCTTCTCTGCTCACCTTTAAACACACTCTTTATTTGTCTTTATGTATTACTGAAATAGGCTTGGAGCAAGAGGTGCACCAAAGACAGGCAGCTACTGACCTCTTTCCAGTAAGGCAATTATATTAGCAACAGCTAAGATCAGATATTGCAAATACGCTGTGTGAAAACCTTTTTTTTTTAGATCTAGTTAAAGGAGGGTAAAGAACAAACAAAGGTGCACACATGCCTTAATGCCCAATGGCAGAGATGACAGTTGTATTAGGCCTATGCAGACATTGAGGGATAGAGGTTGTTTTTGTTTGCTCATAAGCTCCTCAGTTTGTTGATGTAAAATACATGACTTTAGAATTTCATTATGAAATGGCCACATAGACTCCATACAACTTGTAAAGGAGTTGCTGCCCAAGTAGAGAAATTGGACTCATGAGAGGACACTGCTGCATATGGAAAACAAGGCAGCAAATTAAAAAGGAAGCCTTCAAATGGATGTAGCGAATGGGAGAGAGGATCTGCTGTCACCATGTGAAAGCTGCATATGTAAGAGAAGGGTTGCTGTACATGGGAGAAGGGGCTGCTGCAGATGAAATAAGAGGAAGAGCTGCTGAAGACGGGGTACTGCACAATTCTGTGGGAACATTGACCTTTACATAGCTTCATGACTATGCTTGGGAATGCACAAAGGCAGATATTATGCTACATGTATGAACATGCATTGTGAGTTAGGGAGCAGGCACATCTGAGCAGGTACACCATCTCACACATCAAATGAGTGTACTTTATCCGCTTTCAGGAGCAGGACCCTGCTGACAGTGTCTCTTGGTTTGTTATACAGTTGGGTGCTTTTATCCTTTGCTTGTGTTTTCTTGTTTTTGACCAGGCATGTCAGGGACATGTCAAGTCACATGATGTATGATTTCTGGTTGCAGAAGACTTATTTGACTTCTTTCCCAAGAAAGACAACATTTTGATTTTGCAGTTACATAATTTGGTACTTTCTGAGTGTAAGCAAGTTAAAGGAAACCAGGCCGCCGTCCTCTGATGGCTGTAGCTCCGGTATTGGGTCCCATTAATTCTGCCAGTTGCAGCCAGTTCTGCGCAAGAGGAAGTGTGCTCTTTACGTATCTCTCCAGCAGAGGACGGCGGCGTGGAAGCGAACCGTGCGCATGGGACTGGAGGAAGCCCCAGGTATGTATCAAACTTTTATTTTTTTAGTCTCTGGTACACTTTAAAGGTTATCCATAACAAGGTTTTTACAGATAAATTGACATTTAGTACAAAATTTAATTTGGAGTAATTTTTTTCAATCAAAAGTGGTTAAAGTGGATCCGAGATGAACTTCTACTCATTGCATAATTGTGTTCCTTTCCTATTGTTTATAGGGAATTCCTCAAGCCAAATACATTTTTGTTTTTGTTTTCATACTCTAATTCCCTATAAACTAAACAAGCCTTGCCCACAGTTTTTAAGAGAGCCTTGGCATTTTCAGACAGTAGCAAGGGCTCATGGGAGCTCAGTCTGGGCAGGAGGAGGGGGAGGTATTACTAGCCAGAGATTTCAGAGTCAGAGGGGAGGAGAGGGGATTAGGTTTTTTTCACAGGCTGAGTGCTGAAGTTGCAGATAAGCTTGCCTGTGTGTAATGTTTACAAAAAACATGGCTGCTGTCATTGTATCACAGGAAGAAATAAGAATATTCTATTGAAGCTGTTTGCAGCTAGATTTGCTGTGTAAACTATCTAAACTTTATATAAGATATATAGACAAGTTACTTGTTATAGTTAGTTTTTCATCTCAGATCCGCTTTAAGGAATGTTTTAAGATTTCTTTAGCAAAGTATACAGAAACCTTTACGTAAAAGCAGAAACTGGTGACATGGAGGGTTACGGGAAATTATGTAGGCGCCTGAGGTCCCCTGGAAGTTTGGCCGCCCCATAGGCGACCATGCTAATATCAGCAATTAAGAGAAATTTGGGCACCTGCAGCACCCGATTAAAAAAAAAATGCAGCTACAAATAGCAGACGCTTCAATTTCCTTTATTTGCCGATATTAACATTGGTGCCTATAGCCCCCCAAACCTTTATGAAGTCTGATATTTTTGTGTACAGCAGTGAAGTCAGCCTGGTTATTGTCAGGTTTGAGTGGGGAGGGTGGGTTAGGGTTGGCATCGTGGGGAGGGTAGAGGTTGGGCATTGGTGGGGGAGTCGGTTAGGGCTAGACATCAGTAGAGGGGTTGGATAAGGTTAGGCATTGGTCGGGTGATCAGTTAGGGTTAGGCATTTGAGGGGGAATGGTTGGGGTTAGGCATCAGTGGGGGGGGGGCAGTAAGGTTTAGGCAACTGTAGAGGGAGGGGGCTCCTGTGAGAATAGGGTTGGGTTTAGGGGTGGTAAAATATCAGTAAAATTTACCAATATTTTGCTATCAGAATATCAGTTGTTTTACCGATATTCTATTTCCAGCGTCCGAATTTCCCATTCTCCATGTTCCCAACACCTGGTTTCACTTAACAATTGAAACATATTAAATGTAGGGTCCATTAACACTGAACTGCATCACATTTGAAGGCACTGATGAAAACGTGCCATTAGTAGTTTTCTAAGCAATTGCCTACATTTGATTTACTATTTCTACAATTAGAACATTCAGCTCCAATTTTTTTGAGCAATGCAATAAGATATGAATATACAGAGGAGCCTTCTAGTTTGGTTACAACAATGTTGAATTTTCAACATTGTTGCATAAATAAGACTGAAATTGTGATGTTTTTCAGAAAAGTCCTAAAACTAGAACATGAATATCAAGAACAAATATCAAGTGGTAAACCATTTTACCTCTTTATTAATGTATTGTAGAAAAGTGTCCAGGTTTACATATCTTTGTGTGGCAAGTGGCAATCCTATGTGAGTTCTATGATTATAGTTTTTTAAGCAGATTAGGTATATCATTCAGTGCGAGGATGATAGTCACATTTGAGTGTGTAATGCTGGACATACAAGGTACGTTTTGTACCGTGTAATCGAGCCTCTGATTGCTCCATTGATCATTCCCGATGTGTCCGATACCCCGCTGGATCGATTCCACGCTCGATACCGGCGGGCAGGACAAAAGAATAAACGAGCGGAAGATAAGAAGCCGCCCGTGGGGACGAGCGGGAATCGATCCGGGCGCATGCGGGGACGAGCGGGGACGCGCCGGAAGCGAGCCTGCGGCTCGATTACACGGTACAATGCGTATCGTGTATGCCCAGCATTAGATGCATTATTTAAAGGAAAACATTTTTTATCTTCAGCAGCCAAGCCTAATGTTTATAGTAATGCTTGGTGGATGTGCCGCCATGGCTTGTAGAAGGGAGATTACTGAGGACCTCTGAAAAAGCTATTGATTCTAACCAGGCTGAAAAAGGTTACAAATCTATTTACAGAGTGTTAGGACTCTATCAGTACTCAGGCAGGCAAATCTGTACAAAAGGACGCAGTTTAACACTAGTGCTATGCTCTCATCAAACGCAATGAGAGATCACAAAGAAACCAAAGATAATGGCTAAAAAGCTAAGACATTGAGTTATCCATACACTGTAAGGGCTTTTACACTTAATCAGTTGCTCTCAGTTAAAACGGAAAGAAAACTGATTTTCAAAGTAATGCCCATGTTTTCCTATGGCATCTTCCACACTTATTGCGTTTTAACTGAAATCTTCTTCCCAATGCACTGCTATGGAAAAAACGCGTACTAACACGTACTAACGCGTACTAACGCACACTAACGCATACCAACCGATCAAGTGTAAATAAACGGGGCCTTAGATTGAGAACAGTCTCAATAAAAAAATCAAATCAAATTAAAAACTATTAGGTCTTTCTTGATTGATTTTTCATAAATTCATTGAAACATTAGTAAGGAAAAGTTAAATTGAAGGACCACATGATCAGTCAAATAGCATTTGCATTATTGAAATCTGATTGAATATTGAGTGTTAAATAGCGCTGATCCAACTAAATAGGGAGATGATGTTTGTATCCCTTATGTACCCTTAAAAATCTGGTGTGTATTACAGTCATTTTATTGACAGGTGTCAGCATTCACCATGAGTCTACCATCAGAAGCAAATGATAAGCAATGTTGTGCATGGCATGGTTGCATGGAACAGCTGCTACTAGGCTAAAGGAACACTATTGCTTATCTACAGTTTGTTATCCGATCACATAAATAAGCCAGAAGATTATTGGAAATACCGTATCTTTTTTGGATGGAAAAGACAAAAATAGATTTGACTGGATTGAATGAAATGTCATGTTTGATGGTAATTCTTCCTACACAATGTGCAGAATTTTTTTAAAAATACCAAAAACATTAAGTTCCAACTATTGCTACGCTGTGAGCCACAGCACTTGCTGCACACTAAAGTTCACATACTTAGATCATTTTCTCTAGTAGTACATGATCAAGCATAATGTTTTCAATTCATTTCTTTAACTGGGTTCTCATTACCTAATGTTAGGACTTGCTTAAAATACATTTCTGGTCACGTTTGTGCAGAAATGTAACACATTCAAAAAGGTTCATAAAATGTCAAATAAACACCAAATACACACTAATATAAGCAATTATGTTTGAAGGTTATTGTGAGAGTTGGAAACAGCTGGTGTTGACATGAGTTTAAAGTATAGTGTTTGGCATAGCGGAGGGGTAAGAGTTAGTAGCAGATACCTAAAGGGATATGGTCTATGCTTGGCTTAAGTTTGAAGTTAGTGTTTTTTTTACACTCACAAATCACTTTAAAAAAAGCTGCCAAAATATTGGCTGTAAGACAAAGTGACTGCATACAGACATCAGGGCCCAGGCATCTGTCAGTGCCCCGTCTTCAGTTGAGAACTTAATGCAGTGTTACCAATGGGTATCATGAGGAAAGTACAACCTGGCCAATCAATTTTGGCAAGTCTGTTAAGGCTGCAAGGTTGCATACAGAGACTTTAGCTCAATCAGTTGGATCAGATCCCAATCAATTAACCCTAAAATAAGCTCAGCATGTGTGACAGCAAGCAACCACCTAGGACAGCTACCATTGCCAACATGTACCTTTAGATATTTGCTGAAAGCCTGGACAGTTTGGACATGATAGTGTGGCAAGATAGAAATATTTAACAAAATTACCATAAACCACTTTTTTCTACCTTCTGAGCTCCACTGTTAAGGTCCGTACACACGCCGGACTGCAGGAAACAACGGGTCCGTCGTCACCTCCCGCTGGGCGGGCGTTCCAGCGACAGTCCGGCGTGTGTACAGTCTGTCTGCAGACTGATACGGCTGTTCCTGAGCGATCCGCCGGGCGGATCGCTCAGAAACAGCCATATCAGTCTGCCGACAGACTGTACACACGCCGGACTGTCTGCTGAAAACACGCCCAGCAGGAGGTGACGACGGACCTGTCGTTTCCTGCAGTCCGACATGTGTACGGACCTATAGGCAGGCAACTCATCATGGCAGTGGGAAAATAGCCTAGACTTTGGGGACAGCAATGACTGGAGCTACTGTCACTCTCTAGAAAGGTTTTATTAGAGAATTTTAGAGTACCCCACATTTCAGCATTTCTCAAAATACAGTGGAAGGTAAATAAAATTATTGTATGCTTTCTGTAAGATGTTGGCGCTATATAAATACAAAAATAATAGTAATTAAGTGCTGTAAGCCAGCATCACTGTTTTGTGCTATTTGGAGACTTTGCGTACATCTTAGGTGGTCTTCTTAAAGGGTACCAAAGGTGACATGTGGCGATGCAATAAACGTGTATGTAGCATGCAAAACATATTAATAACTAGGCTGTTTTTCTTTTTTATTTTGCTGCCTGAAAGATTTAATTTCTAGGCATGGAAGTGACAGCTTCTGTCTTGTTGGTACCTTGTTGGGAATATAGTAAACATCACTGAGAAGAAAAACTACAGCCATAAATGTTTTCCTGGCAGAATAAAACTTCTGAGAGCAGAGGGAGATAAAATACATGAACTATTGACCGTTTTCTAACTCTACAACCAAAAGAACCGCACACCTGTAGTGGAGCAGTGCTGTTGCAGGAACCCCTAGCAGCGGATACTCCAGTATAAGAAGGAGGAGTCCGCACAGACTTTTTGGGCACAATATAACTTTTATTGTCCCACTCTACACCTTGGTTGTAGGTTGTGACAATAATATGTTGTGTATGTGTGCATTGGGACAATAAAAGTCATATTGTGCCCAAAAAGTCTGTGTGCAGCCCCTCCTTCATATACTTTTTGTAACTCTGGAACACTTATTAGATTGGCACTGAGCAGAGGCAACAAATTATTTACATATATAAATCAAAACAATGGGATACCTGAAAATTCATTTTTAGGAGTAGGAGGATAAATACAATTGTTTTTCTCAGTTTATTTTCAGCTCGGGTTCATTTTAAGTTTAAAAGGACTCCGAGCAGTGCAGAAACTATGGAAATATGCATATCATTTTAAAGCTCTCTTTCTCCTCTTTCCAATGATATATAAATCACCGCCCTACGCCTTTTAGTTTTCGCTATTTTCGCGATTGAAATTGCCGCGGCCGCGATTTCGATCACGAAAATAGAGAAAACTAAAAGGCGTAGGGCGACGATTTAGAGGTAGTCAGAAAGAGGAGAAAGAGAGCTATAAAATGATATCCATCTTTCCATAGTTACATTGTATTACACAGGGCGACTTTTTCTGCTGACTGGAGCTGCTGACTTTGAGAAAAAGTCGCCCTGTGTAATACAATGTAACTATGGAAAGATGGATATCATTGTAAAGCTCTCTTTCTCCTCTTTCTGACGACCCCTAAATCGTCGCCCTACGCCTTCTAGTTTTCTCTATTTTCGCGATCGAAATTGCGGCCGCGGCAATTTCAATCGCGAAAATAGCGAAAAGTAAAAGGCGTAGGGTGGCCGTTTATATATCATTGGAAAGAGGAGAAAGAGAGCTTTAAAATGATATGCATCTTTCCATAGTTTTTGCACTGCTCGGAGTCCCTTTAACCACTTCAGGACCACAGTCTTTTCGCCCCTTAAGGACCAGAGCCTTTTTCTCCATTCAGACCACTGCAGCTTTCACGGTTTATTGCTCGCTCATACAACCTACCACCTAAATGAATTTTACCTCATTTTCTTGTCACTAATAAAGCTTTCTTTTGCTGCTATTTGATTGCTCCTGCGATTTTTACTTTTTATTATATTCATCAAAAAAGACATGAATTTTGGCAAAAAAATGATTTTTTTCACTTTCTGTGCTGACATTTTTCAAATAAAGTAAAATTTCTGTATACATACAGCGCGAAAAATGTGGACAAACATGTTTTGGATAAAAAAAAACCCATTCAGTGTATATTTATTGGTTTGGGTAAAAGTTATAGCGTTTACAAACTATGGTGCAAAAAGTGAATTTTCCCATTTTCAAGCATCTATGACTTTTCTGACCCCCTGTCATGTTTCATGAGGGGCTAGAATTCCAGGATAGTATAAATACCCCCCAAATGACCCCATTTTGGAAAGAAGACATCCCAAAGTATTCACTGAGAGGCATAGTGAGTTCATAGAAGATATTATTTTTTGTCACAAGTAAGTGGAAAATGACATTTTGTGACAAAAAAATAAAAAAAAAAAAGTTTCCATTTCTTCTAACTTGCGACAAAAAAAAATGAAATCTGCCACGGACTCACCATGCCCCTCTCTGAATACCTTGAAGGGTCTACTTTTCAAAATGGGGTCATTTGTGGGGTGTGTTAACTGTCCTGACATTTTGGGGGTGCTAAATTGTAAGCACCCCTGTAAAGCCTAAAGGTGCTCATTGGACTTTGGACCCCTTAGCGCAGTTAGGCTGCAAAAAAGTGCCACACATGTGGTATTGCCGTACTCAGGAGAAGTAGTATAATGTGTTTTGGGGTGTATTTTTACACATACCCATGCTGGGTGGGAGAAATATCTCTGTAAATGACAATTTTTTAATTTTTTTTACACACAATTGTCCATTTACAGAGTTATTTCTCCCACCCAGCATGGGTATGTGTAAAAATACACCACAAAACACATTATACTACTTCTCCCGAGTACGGCGATACCACATGTGTGGCACTTTTTTGCACCCTAACTGCGCTAAGGGGCCCAAAGTCCAATGAGTACCTTTAGGATTTCACAGGTCATTTTGCGACATTTGGTTTCAAGACTACTCCTCACGGTTTAGGGCCCCTAAAATGCCAGGGCAGTATAGGAACCCCACAAATGACCCCATTTTAGAAAGAAGACACCCCAAGGTATTCCGTTAGGAGTATGGTGAGTTCATAGAAGATTTTATTTTTTGTCACAAGTTAGCGGAACATGACACTTTGTGGAAAAAAACAATTAAAATCAATTTCCGCTAACTTGTGACAAAAAAATAAAATCTTCTATGAATTCCCCATACTCCTAACTGAATACCTTGGGGTGTCTTCTTTCTAAAATGGGGTCATTTGTGGGGTTCCTATACTGCCCTGGCATTTTAGGGGCCCTAAACCGTGAGGAGTAGTCTGGAAATCAAATTCCGCAAAATGACCTGTGAAATCCTAAAGGTACTCATTGGACTTTGGGCCCTTTAGCGCAGTTAGGGTGCAAAAAAGTGCCACACATGTGGTATTGCCGTACTCGGGAGAAGTAGTATAATGTGTTTTGGGGTGTATTTTTACACATACCCATGCTGGGTGGGAGAAATACCTCTGTAAATGACAATCTTTTGATTTTTTTACACACGATTGTCCATTTACAGAGTTATTTCTCCCACCCAGCATGGGTATGTGTAAAAATACACCCCAAAACACATTATACTACTTCTCCCGAGTACGGCAATACCACATGTGTGGCACTTTTTTGCACCCTAACTGCGGTAAAGGGCCCAAAGTCCAATGAGTACCTTTAGGATTTCACAGGTCATTTTGCGGAATTTGATTTTCAGACTACTCCTCACGGTTTAGGGCCCCTAAAATGCCAGGGCAGTATAGGAACCCCACAAATGACCCCATTTTAGAAAGAAGACACCCCAAGGTATTCCGTTAGGAGTATGGTGAGTTCATAGAAGATTTTATTTTTTGTCACAAGTTAGCGGAACATGACACTTTGTGGGAAAAAACAATTAAAATCAATTTCCGCTAACTTGTGACAAAAAAATAAAATCTTCTATGAACTTCCCATACTCCTAACTGAATACCTTGGGGTGTCTTCTTTCTAAAATGGGGTCATTTGTGGGGTTCCTATACTGCCCTGGCATTTTAGGGGCCCTAAACCGCGAGGAGTAGTCTGGAAATCAAATTCCGCAAAATGACCTGTGAAATCCTAAAGGTACTCATTGGACTTTGGGCCCTTTAGCGCAGTTAGGGTGCAAAAAAGTGCCACACATGTGCTATTGCCGTACTCGGGAGAAGTAGTATAATGTGTTTTGGGGTGTATTTTTACACATACCCATGCTGGGTGGGAGAAATAACTCTGTAAATGGACAATCGTGTGTAAAAAAATCAAAAGATTGTCATTTACAGAGGTATTTCTCCCACCCAGCATGGGTATGTGTAAAAATACACCACAAAACACATTATACTACTTCTCCCGAGTACGGCAATACCACATGTGTGGCACTTTTTTGCACCCTAACTGCGCTAAAGGGCCCAAAGTCCAATGAGTACCTTTAGGATTTCACAGGTCATTTTGCGACATTTGGTTTCAAGACTACTCCTCACGGTTTAGGGCCCCTAGAATGCCAGGGCAGTATAGGAACCCCACAAATGACCCCATTTTAGAAAGAAGACACCCCAAGGTATTCCGTTAGGAGTATGGTGAGTTCATAGAAGATTTTATTTTTTGTCACAAGTTAGCGGAACATGACACTTTGTGGAAAAAAACAATTAAAATCAATTTCTGCTAACTTGTGACAAAAAAATAAAATCTTCTATGAATTCCCCATACTCCTAACTGAATACCTTGGGGTGTCTTCTTTCTAAAATGGGGTCATTTGTGGGGTTCCTATACTGCCCTGGCATTTTAGGGGCCCTAAACCGTGAGGAGTAGTCTGGAAATCAAATTCCGCAAAATTACCTGTGAAATCCTAAAGGTACTCATTGGACTTTGGGCCATCGTGTGTAAAAAAATCAAAAGATTGTCATTTACAGAGGTATTTCTCCCACCCAGCATGGGTATGTGTAAAAATACACCACAAAACACATTATACTACTTCTCCCGAGTACGGCGATACCACATGTGTGGCACTTTTTTGCACCCTAACTGCGCTAAGGGGCCCAGAGTCCAATGAGTACCTTTAGGCTTTACAGGGGTGCTCAAAATTTAGCACCCCGCCCACTTGCCAGGACAGTTAACAAACCCCACAAATGACCCCATTTTGGAAAGAATACACGCTAAGGTATTCCATGAGGGCCATGGTGAGTTCATAGAAAATTTTATTTTTTGTCACAAGTTAGCGGAAAATGACATTTTGTGAAAAAAAAAACAAAAACACAAAACCACAATTTCTGCTAACTTGTGACAAAAAAATAAAACATTCTATGAACTCACCATGCACCTCACGGAATACTTTGGGGTGTCCTCTTTCCAAAATGGCATCATTCGTGGGGTCTGTCCTGGCATTTTAGGGTCTCTGCAATCATTACATGTATGGCCAGTATTAGGAGTTTCTGCTATACTCCTTATATTGGGCATAAGGGTAATGCACTGTGGGCTGAAAGGAAAAATGAACGTCAAACAATCAATCAATGTGGATGCCAAAAAATTTTGAAAAAAAAAAAGAGGAGGAAGGCGTCTGCCAGGACATAGGAGCTGCCGCCCCAAAAATCCAAACCCACCAGCTCGTATGCCCTGGCAAACCTGATTTATCCATTCACACTGATCGATGTGGATGAACAAATCATTGCCAGAGTTCTTTTTTGATACAAAGTGTTTGCCAAAGCATATGAATCCCCAACACCACTCCTCGGCCCATATGCCTCGGCAAACGTATCTTTTTGACTGCGGAGGAGAAATCTCGTCCTGCAGCGCTACATGCACCGACTTGTGTGTAAGCTGACAGACGCGCAATGTTCTGTCAGGATGCACCATCAGTGCTGCAGCTGATTGGTCGGTCTGGATAGAAAAAAAGACAAAACAATACAAAAAGGAGGGGAAGGCGTCTGCCAGGACATAGGAGCTGCCGCCCCAAAAATCCAAACCCACCAGCTCGTATGCCCTGGCAAACCTGATTTATCCATTCACACTGATCGATGTGGATGAACAAATCATTGCCAGAGTTCTTTTTTGATACAAAGTGTTTGCCAAAGCATATGAATCCCCAACACCACTCCTCGGCCCATATGCCTCGGCAAACGTATCTTTTTGACTGCGGAGGAGAAATCTCGTCCTGCAGCGCTACATGCACCGACTTGTGTGTAAGCTGACAGACGCGCAATGTTCTGTCAGGATGCACCATCAGTGCTGCAGCTGATTGGTCGGTCTGGATAGAAAAAAAGACAAAACAATACAAAAAGGAGGGGAAGGCGTCTGCCAGGACATAGGAGCTGCCGCCCCAAAAATCCAAACCCACCAGCTCGTATGCCCTGGCAAACCTGATTTATCCATTCACACTGATCGATGTGGATGAACAAATCATTGCCAGAGTTCTTTTTTGATACAAAGTGTTTGCCAAAGCATATGAATCCCCAACACCACTCCTCGGCCCATATGCCTCGGCAAACGTATCTTTTTGACTGCGGAGGAGAAATCTCGTCCTGCAGCGCTACATGCACCGACTTGTGTGTAAGCTGACAGACGCGCAATGTTCTGTCAGGATGCACCATCAGTGCTGCAGCTGATTGGTCGGTCTGGATAGAAAAAAAGACAAAACAATACAAAAAGGAGGGGAAGGCGTCTGCCAGGACATAGGAGCTGCCGCCCCAAAAATCCAAACCCACCAGCTCGTATGCCCTGGCAAACCTGATTTATCCATTCACACTGATCGATGTGGATGAACAAATCATTGCCAGAGTTCTTTTTTGATACAAAGTGTTTGCCAAAGCATATGAATCCCCAACACCACTCCTCGGCCCATATGCCTCGGCAAACGTATCTTTTTGACTGCGGAGGAGAAATCTCGTCCTGCAGCGCTACATGCACCGACTTGTGTGTAAGCTGACAGACGCGCAATGTTCTGTCAGGATGCACCATCAGTGCTGCAGCTGATTGGTCGGTCTGGATAGAAAAAAAGACAAAACAATACAAAAAGGAGGGGAAGGCGTCTGCCAGGACATAGGAGCTGCCGCCCCAAAAATCCAAACCCACCAGCTCGTATGCCCTGGCAAACCTGATTTATCCATTCACACCGATCGATGTGGATGAACAAATCATTGCCAGAGTTCTTTTTTGATACAAAGTGTTTGCCAAAGCATATGAATCCCCAACACCACTCCTCGGCCCATATGCCTCGGCAAACGTATCTTTTTGACTGCGGAGGAGAAATCTCGTCCTGCAGCGCTGCATGCACCGACTTGTGTGTAAGCTGACAGACGCGCAATGTTCTGTCAGGATGCACCATCAGTACTGCAGCTGGTTAGTCGTTCGCTCGGTCCACCTGGAAGGTTATTGGATGGAAAAAGAGAAAAAAAAACCCAAAAAACAAGCAAGCAGCAAAGCAATTACTTCATTAACATTAATAACCTTTGAACTTTTTTAATAAAAAACTTAACATTGCAAACCAAACATTAACTTCTTTGCTTACCTGTTTTTTGTTTTTTTTTAACTTACCTCCCGAGGACAAACCTCTCCTCCCCCATGGAACAATGTGCGAAGTGCAAATCGCACAGAGTTGTGGCGAAATACATTCCGCAATTTGTCCCAAGTGAAAGGAGAGGTTTCTGGCAGCCCTGTGTATTAGGGTCTCTGGAAACCCGATGTTTGGTTTCACACTGCATATTGACATATCCGGTGGGTCGAGCCCGCCGCACCGTATCGTCCAAAACAGACCTTCAGGCAATACCACAAGAGTAGCATTCGGCCTAGTAATGAACTGCGTCGCCATAGACTAACATGACTTCCGCGCCGATCGATATTGCCACAGAAGCCACGCAGTAACGTAGGCATGCACTAGCGTTAAGTCAAGCACTTCCGGCGTAGGGGGGGACCGCAAAGTGTGACTTTTGCTAGGCATTTTGCCCTAACGCATCGCAGCAGTGTGAAATAGCACTGAGAGACCCTTGTGTGCCTACCGCTGTGTGTGGAGTTCCCTATTCTCTAATAGTGTACCTGCTCGTGGTACCTCTCAAAACACTCCCCTAGGCATAGGCCAGGCTGGTCAGGACAGGTGGGACAATAAACAGTGGTGTCACGCCTTATTCCAGCCCTGCTGCAGACACGACAGCGTTTTCTTCGGATTCGTTGACCTGGGGTAGTCGGAATTGGATAGGCGTAATGCCTTCCATGTAGCCGGCTAGTTGCATCTTGGGGTTGGGCCACGGCACCTCCTGGATACAGGAGTTCCATCACGATCTGTTTATTAAATTGAATAAACGAGCCAGTTCTCCCAGCCTTACTGTAGAGAACAAAGCTGTTGTAAATTGCCAATTGAATGAGGTAAAAAGACACTTTTTTATACCAGCGTCTTGTTTTTCGAGCAACTAAATAGGGCGCTAACCTCTGGTCATTGAAGTCCACCCCTCCCATGTTAGTATTATACTCGTGGACGACAAGGGGTTTTTCAATGACCTTAGTTCGCCGTTGAATTTCAACTGTCGTGTCTGCGTGAATGGTGGACAGGAAGTAAACCTCCCTCTTGTCCTTCCATTTCACCGCGAGCAGGTCGTCAGCACACAAGGCGGCCCTCTGCCCCCGTTGAAGTTTGGTGGTAATGAGCCGTTGGGGGAAGCCCCGGCGACTAGGCCGCACGGTGCCACAGCATCGGATTTTTTCTATTTTTAAGTGCTGAAAGAGGGCCACACTTGTGTAATAATTGTCCACAAAAAGATGGTACCCCTTCTGGAACAAGGGTGACACCAAGTCCCACACAACCTTTCCACTGCTCCCCAGGTAGTCAGGGCATCCGACCGGCTCCAATTTTGAGTCTTTTCCCTCATAGACCCTAAAATAAGATGTATAGCCTGTGGCCCTTTCACAGAGCTTATACAGTTTCACCCCATACCGGGCGCGCTTGTTTGGGATGTACTGTTTGATGCGAAGGCGCCCGGTAAAGCGTATGAGGGACTCGTCTACGCAGATGTCCTGGTCAGGGGTATAAGCATCTGCAAATCTGGATGACAGGTGGTCTATGAGGGGTCGAATTTTGTGGAGCCGGTCAAAAGCAGGGTGGTCACTTCGATGACAGGTTTCGTTGTCATTGAAGTGCAGGAAGCTCAGGATGTTCTCAAATCGTGTCCTGGACATGGCAGCAGAGTACAGGGGAACATGATGTGCTGGGTCCGTAGACCAATAAGACCGCAACACATTCTGCTTTACTAGTCCCGTGTGAAGGAGAAGGCCCAAAAAAATTTTCATTTCGGAAACTTGGACTGGTTTCCACCGAAAAGGCTGGGCAAGGTACTTTTCTGGATTGGCGGTTATATATTGTGTGGCCTTACGGTTGGTCTCTGCCACAATTAAGTCCAAGAGATCCTGGGTGAAGAACAGATAGAAAAAGTCTAGGGCCGATCCTAGATTATCTGTCTCCACCTGGACTCCAGACTGGGCGGTGAAAGGGGGAAGTACGGGTGCGGCGGAATCAGGGGATTGCCAATTTGGGTTTGCCAGCACCTCTGGTAAATTAGGGGTAGTACGGGCCCGTCTTCTTGGTGGCTGCGACTGGGATCTTACTGCACGTGCCACCGAACCAGTTTCAACTTCCATGCTGGTGCTCGCCACTTCACCAGGGTCTACGGAAGTACTGGTGCTAGGTCCAGGAGATGTTGTGCTGCTGGTGCCTGCCCCACTATGAAATCTCAGACCAGCACGAACACCACTCTGCTGCCCTTGAGGCTGATCCTGCGCCACCTGCGGTCCAACAACATGGGGTGTGGTACGCCTGGCTTTAGCCGGGACCTCAACCTCGTCATCACTATCGGTCAGTGAGCCACTGCTCAATTCAGGTTCAAACTCTGACCCGGAAGATTCGTCGAATGAGGCGTCCCAATCGTCCTCATCCGACTGGGCCATGTACCTGAGAACCTCATCATCGGAATACCCCTTTCTTGCCATGGTGGGCTGCTAAATTTAGGGGGTATTCCTCTGAGACTACGCAGAAAAAAGAGCACCTACCTAGCAAAAGGGAGTATTTGAGAGGTAGAAAGCTGTGCTCACTGAGTTTTGATAAAAAAAATAAATCAAAACTGAGGTTTACAGTGCCACAGCTATTGTACAGTGTTTTTTGCAGTGATCAGAAAAAAAATTCTGTCACTGCGGTGGGGCGGGCTGAACGCAAGTGCAGGCGAACGATCAGGCCTGATCGGGCAAACACTGCGTTTTTTTTTGTGGATCCTAGTGACCCTAATAGATCTGACTGCGATCAGTAATGATCACTTACAGATACTATATAGTACCAATGTTGATTAGCGACAGTGATGACGCTAATTAGTGACTGTGGTGCAGTGGGCTGAGCACTAACTGACACTTACAAAGGGGCCTAGCTAACTGGCCTAACTGCTAACACTAGTGATACTAAAAAAGTGACAGTTTTCACTGTTTTTAGATCACTTGGATAGTGACAGGGGGGTGGTGGCGAGTGGGGAATCGGAGGCAATCAGAAACAATCACAGGACAATCAAAGGCAATCACAGGGCAATCGCAGGCCAATCACAGGGCACTCAATTCCCGGGACAATCAAAGTCAATCACAGGGCAATCAAACCAATCACGACACAATCAAAGCCGATCACAGGCCAATCAAAGCAAATCACAGGCCAATCACAGGCCAATCACAGGGCAATCAAACCAATCACGACACAATCAAAGCCGATCACAGGCCAATCACAGGGCAATCACAGGGCAATCAAAGCCGATCACGGGACAATCAAAGCCGATCACGGGACAATCAAAGCCGATCACGGGACAATCAAAGACGATCACAGGCCAATCAAAGGGCAATCACGGGACAATCAAAAAAATCACGGGACAATCAAATACAATTACAGCACAATGAAATTGAATGTCAGCACAATGAAATTGAATGTCAGCACAATCAAATACAATTGCAGCACAATCAAATACAATGCACTGGGAAGGTGATTGGGGGGGGGGGGCTGAGGGCGATCTAAGGGTGTGGGGGGTTGATTAGGTGCCCGCACGGGGCAGACTGGGTCCTGATCTGGTGGGTGGCAGACACAGGGGGTGACGATAGGAGATCAGTGAGGGATTACAGGGGAGAATAGATGTAAACAATGCACTGGGGAGGTTATCAGGAGGGGGGGGTCTGAGGGCAATCTGAGGGTCTGGGTGGGTGATCAGGTGCCCCCAAGGGACAGTTTAGGGTCTGCGCTGATGGGTGGTGGTGACAAGGGGTGATAGACAGGTGATAGATGGGTGATAGACAGGTGATCAGTGGGTAAGGCAGCTATATAGCTGTATACACTATACAGGGGGGTGGTCTGGGAGGGGGGTCTGGGGGGGATCTGAGGGTAGGGGGGGTGATCAGGGGACCCTAGGGGGCAGTTAGGGACCTAACCTAGGGGATAGCGTCCCTAGATAGTGACAGGGAGTGATTGATGGGTTTTATGGGGGTGCTTGGGTGCAAAATGTGGTGTGCTGGGGTGAGCAGGGGGGGTTCTGAGGGCTGGGGTGGGCGATCGGGTGGTCTGTGTGGGTAAAAACGGGTGTTGATATGCTCACAGTAAGGGCTGCCGTCCTCTCTGATGGTCGCACGACGAGTGACCATCAGCGGAGGAGGCAGCCAGTATAATACACTTTGTTACAATAACAAAGTGTATTATACTCCTCTGATTGGCCGGATCGCCGCATTTGAAACCCGCCGGCGCTGCTAATTGGCCGGCGGGTTTCCGTGCAGAGTGGGCGGAGCCTATTGCCGGCGGCGATCGCGTCATTGATGACGCGATCGCCGCACAGCCACCGCTGATGCCGCTGATGCCGCCCCCGCCGATGGGCGTATTGCGGTCGTTTGGGCCCGGACTTTGCCGCCGCCCATCGGCTGGGGGCGGTCGTTAAGTGGTTAAATGTTGCTATTATCCTTTTCATTATATAGTCTAAGTTGGAATATTGAGTTTTTCCGAACAAAAGCAGAATTTTAATTTCAATTAATAGGGCTGTAAACAATGACTGAGAATTGGAGAGAATCACGAACACTCCCCGTTTTAGTTGTGCTGAGATTTTGAGAAATTATGAAATGGTAGTTTTGGTGGACAGAGAACAGTATGTAGACTTTTTTCTTATCTCTGATATGCTCAAGTTATCTTATGCAGAAGATAAGGAGATATGGACACCCTGAAAAACTGTTCATATATTTAATCTGGTGTTTCTTTTTCAGTGTAACTACAGAATGTGTGAAAATGTGTACTTTTTTTCTTTTTTTGTACACAGTGAGTGAATGTTCTTATCACTTCACTGCCTAATCAATGCCCAAAGGGATGCAGTCTGTGCAGTTATCTTTTGCCTGAGAAACAATCTTCTTGCTTTGTTGTTGTGACTAAAAATCAGATTGAGAAATCCACTGTGCAAAAGCTTGCAATTTAAATTAACTGTTAGTTTTTACCACCTGAGAAAATTACTAGGAAGATATATATATTGAATGGCTGTAATTTCTATATGGTTTAAACAGTCAATGAAAAAGGAAAAATAGTGTCAACATCTAGACCAAGTGAAGCCATTTTTTAGACTTGATTTGCTATAGCGAATATGGATCTGTACTATTGGGTGTCCTTGAAAGCTGGAAAGTATATTTGAACAATAATTTCTTATGAAAAGGGCACCTGTTGCTGGTTAGCACTGTGGTAATGTATTTCTAGGGCCAGGGGGCTCATCCTTCTTTGATAGAAAACCTGCATGGAATTTTAAAGCCTAGCCTATCTCTAGTTCTCCTTAGGACGCAATACTTTTACAAAAATATAATGGATTTTTGCAAACTTCCTTGAAAATATGATTTCTCTTGCCCAATGACTTCAGTGCATTTAGTGAAAATGTGTTTTTGCATGCACATCCATATATCTTTCAGCAAAGACAGTAAACTCCAATAATATATACGTGCAAGAAAGATAAATCCTCCAGTGCCTTTCACTTTTAGCGCCACAGCATCTAGGCCAAGCTGAACTCAATATGTTAAATAAGTCCAACCTTCTTTACAGACCACTAGGTGCTGTACCAATCTAAACAGTTAAAAAAACCCAGAGATGAATGAATAAATAGATTTATACATACCTGGGGCTTCCTTCAGCCCCATCAGCCTGGATCGCTCCCACGCCGCCTTTCTCCGCTGCCTCTATCTGCCGGTACCGGGTCCCATCATTTCGTCCAGTCAGGGTCAGTCAAAGCAAGCGCAGTGCGTGCCCTCCGTACTGTGCAGGCGCATGTGTATAGAGACGGAGGGAGTCCCTGTGGATGCGGAAAATTGTCCGTGTCCGGCGGAAGTGACTGGACCCGGTACCAGCGGATAGAGGCAGCAGCGAAAGGCGGCGTGGGAGCGATCCATACGGATGGGGCTGGAGGAAGCCACAGGTATGTATAAAATCTTTTTCCATTTTAAATGTTCCTTCGTCTCTGGTTCCCTTTAAACACTGCAATGTTATTCTTATGTGTCAACCACATTTTCAACAGATTCAATCACTTTGACCAAGTCTAGTAGAGACCTGTTGTACCCCACCTCTCCAGTTAATAAATGGACAGTTGATGTAAATCGTTTGTAAAGACCTCTTTTGGGATCAATGGTAAATTTTCATTGAGTGTGCTGTGAGGGCTACTGGTTTGCCCAGCCTTGAATACTAAAAAACTACCAGTTTGAATGATTTTTAAATAGATTTCTGCCATAGTCTATTTAAGATCAAGTGGTGCAAGTTGGTAATTAAATCACAAATCTTTAACTGAAATTTTGCGAAAAGGGTCCTGCACTCTTTATATGGGAGATATGATGACACAGTGGTGTAGTGGATAACACTTTAAACTTGCAGCACTGGGTTAAGTCAATTGGCTTCTCCCTTAAATTGGCCCTAGACTATGATGGACATATAACTATAGTACCACTGCAGAAGATATTAGCACTATATGAATGATAAATGAATAAAAGTTGTTATTAGAAAAACATAATGGATCTACTTGCGTTAAAGAAAACCTAAACTGAAAATTAAAAGTCAAAATAAGCATATACAAGTCATACTTACCTTCCATGTAGTCTACTCCTCAGTGTCTTTCTCCTGTTCCGCGTCCTGGTTGTTCACTGTGATCAAGGGAATTTTCCGTCCTCCATTTTGAAAATGGCCATTACCCATAACAGCTTTCTGGTCAGCACACAGTTAAACTGTAAAATCGCCCACTTGAGCCATAGGGAAACATGGACATTACCTGGTACATCAGTTTTCCTCTCAGCTATAACTAACAGCAACTGATATTTTACTGACAGCAACTGATATATTTCAGATCTGACAAAATATTGTCAGAACTGGAAGGGATTATTGTCAGAAGAAAATGGTGAGCTTCTGAGAGGAACTGATGGCAAGGTAACTATGTAATGTTCATTTGAAGTTACCTCATGTGTTTATTTTAAATATTTTTACCCAGTACAGGTTCTCTTTAAGCCTTATACACACATACAAGGTATGTCACTCAGTAAGGATCAGGACTCAATCTCTTGGGCGACATTGCAGGGTCGATACTGTACATGCACCTTGCTAGCCTGTAGGCTAGTGATCACTGATGTGTTCTGCTGCTATGCAGAGGGAGGAGGGCCAATGGATTGGCATGGGAGTGACATCATGCGGTGAGTGGGGTGAGTGGGGAGAGCAATGCTCTGGGCTGGCTCTTGGCTGAATTGATCTGGCAGTCGTATCACTGGCCAAGGCATCAGGGGGCATGGGAGGGCTTCTGCATTCATGGTAGATTTTCAGCAGAATCTGTCATTATTGGCCGCCTCAACCTAGTTTTATCCAGCATGTGTACGAGGCTTAAGGGAGCCAACACCAGAGGGTAATTATGAACTGTGTTAAGATGAGTGTGAGAGTAAAGGCAACCATTCAGAAGATCAAGTAATCAATCTGACAAACTCAGAAACAAATATTTTTTTACTACCGTGTACCACTTGATCTAGATTAGACTTTAGTAGAAAGCTAAGAAGAAATCAGTCATTTTTTTCACCCGCACCCTTTATTGATTGGCACTGTACACAGTTCCTTACCCCTTCTAATGGAAAAAAATAATCACGTTGTTTGATCACAATTTCAACCAATATACTTGCTTGGTTGAGGCTTTGCCAGTTGTTTTTAAAGGAAAATCTGCTGGTAACATTGGTTATTAATTAATTGGTGATTGGTGAATGTATAATTAGTGTGATAGTTAACATTAAAGTTAGTGTTAGTTTTAGTGATGTAGTTTAGGTTAGTGTAACAAACGCTGGAGAGGCAGCCGCGGTGAACAATGCTAACACCGCAGCTGCCTCCAGCTCCCTGTTTAGCAATGCATCCGTGCCTCAGGCGTCTAGCACGCTGAGGACGGGTCTGTCAGTTGCACATAGGGTTGCCTTGTCGCGTGCGCGCGTGCACAGACAGGACCTCTATGTGGGGAGGAAGCGCGTCAGCTGACCGGCTGGTCGGCTGACGTCAGAGGAGACGCTCGCCGCTCCTTATTGGTTGATAGGAGGGGGCGTGCCTGAAGGGTCTCCTCTGCTTCAAAAGCCTAGCTGAATCACTCGCAACTTGTCTGCTGTTGCGAACACTCTGTGTTAGCGCTCAGACCCTTAGATAGTTCCGGTGTGCTTTGATCCGGGAGGAAACCGGGGATTTCACACAAGATAGGAATTGTTTGATAGCCTTAAAGATTTATATTACTGTGTTATTATTTGTGCATGACTCTGGCTCGTTCTGACTACTCTTCTTCTCAGTGATTTTGTACCTCTGCTCATCTGATCTTGCTGCCGACTCTGCTTGCTTAAACCTTTCTGTCTCTGCCTCCTGATTTTGTACTGCCTCTGTCTGTCTGTTGCCGAACCCGATCTGTCTGACCACCCTACTCTCACCAGAGGGCCCTTGACTCTGGTGAGGGTCACTGTACTATTAGTACCCACCAGCTCCTCTGGTGAGGTGTTGCCAAAGCTATTAGTACTACTGTTGCCAAACCGGATCTGTCTGACCACTCCACTCTCACCAGGGGGCCCTTGACTCTGGTGAGGGACACTGTACTGTTAGTACCCACCAGCTCCTCTGGTGAGGTATTGCCAAAGCTATCAGTACTACTGTTGCACCAATCACTCATTGCTATTTGTTGTCACATCAGCTTCCTATATACCAGTATTATAGGTGATTCTGCAGATCACCATATATTCAGATATATATCTGCATTATAGGTGATACTGCAGTTAACCTAATAATCAGAATTCTGTTCTTTGCTGACACAAATCGTTACAGAACAGCAGACCAAAATGTCTATGGACGCACTGTGTAACCAGGTTGGGGCCTTGATAATTTAACCATATTGGTCAATACCCAACAGACTCAGATCACCCAGCTGTCTGGGGCGGTTCGCACCCTCCAGACTGCAACTGGACCAGTGCAGTCCCCTCCAGTTATAGAGCCTAGAATGCCTATGTCGGGAAAATTTTCAGGGCACACATCTGATTTTCAGTATTTCAGGAACCATTGCCTCTCTTACTTTGAGATGAGACCTGTTTCATCAGGGACTGAGAGTCAGAGGGTAACATTCATTAACCTACCTGGCGGTGCATTTCTGTCCGGAATTATGAGTCAAAAGTGGTACAATTATTTGAAAAAAAATTTAGGCCTTCAATTTTTCAGTCATAACTCACCAAAATATGTCTGATTAAAAGCCTGGTAGACATTCTGCATATAAATAAAAGAATGGAACACAAATGTGTTGATTTTATTACATAAAAAAATCAGTAGCTGTAATTGGATATTCCGTCATCCTGTGCTTTCAAATTAGCTTATCGCCATCTCTGCCTTGGCAGTCAGGTGACACGGGAGATATCAAGTTTTGTTGAATATAGGGAAATAAGGAGAAATTAGACACGCTAATATATATATATATATATATATATATATATATATATATATATATATATATATATATATATATATATACACACACATATATATATATACATATATATATATCTATATATACATACACATATATATATAAATATATTATATACATATATATACAGTATATATGTATATACACACAGTATATACATATATATGCAGCGTATATATATAAAATAAATGCAGATTGGGCTTTTTTTAATTTTATTTTCTTCTGCCCTGTGCGACTCTTCAGGGCCACTTTAATTTTTTGTCCCGCCCCCGCCCCGTGACGTCACGCTGCGCTCTGATTGGCCGCCGGGTCCCCGGAACAAAAGTGTGGCTGTGGGGATCCTGGCGGCCAGCGATGCAGGGACAAAGGCCAGGGGTAGCCAGGGGGAGATTCTGGAGTCCCGCTGCGCAGCAGCGATCGCGCGCGGGACTCCTACGCAGCAAGGAATTCCCTAGGCTGACCTGAGCTCGGGCTTACCGCTCGCAGCTCATCTCTCCCAGCCCGAGCTCAGGTCGGGCTTACCGCCAGGGAGGTTAAAACACTTCTATCAGGGAATTCACAGACATGGGCCTACAGTCTTCCTACTGGTCATGAGGCATTATCTTAAGTTCAGAATTTTTTCAAATCAATGGCTATCATATACGACGATCCAGATATCGCAGTCACTGCTGAGAGGAAACTTAAAAATCCTAGGGAGGGACATAACACTGCAGAGATCTATGCTGCAGAGTTTTAGACGGTGGGCAGTATCGGCTAGGTGGGGACAGTTTGCCTTATTAGACTATTTTTTATCTGGGTTATCCGACCCCATTGTAGATGTAATGCTAAGTCATCCTGAACCCAAGACTGTTGATAATGCGATCTCACTTGCAGTAAGAATAGATCGCTGTATTCGTTATCAGAGGCAAGCTCGTGGTAGACGCCCTGTGAGGTCTGTTCCCGTCACCTCTCCTACCCCTTCTCTTCCTCAGGATGAACCGATGCAGTTCGGACATTCTAAATTGTCAGAGGTCGAGAAAAATCGGAGACGGTCGGAAGGGCTCTGTCTATATTGCGCAGAAAAAGGCCATATAGTACAGAACTGTCCTAAAAAGGCAGAAAACTCAGCCGCCTAGGAGTAGCCAGAGGTACTACCCTAGGCGAGCCAGTGTTACCTCTACTTTATAATCGCTTACTACTCCCTTATTCTATTTCCTGGGAAGATCAAGTCCGGTCTACCCAGGCATTCATAGACTCAGGTTCTGCCGCCAATTTTATAGATTATGATTTTGTTAAGAAATTGGGGATTCCCCTGCTTCCCTTAGACAGACAGATTGTCCTTACTGCAGTGGATGACTCTCCACTTCAAGGGAACCATCCCCTGTCGAGTTTGTTATGTCATGTGGGGGTATTGCATAGAGAACAAATACAATTTTTTGTACTTAAAATGGCCACTTCTACTGTAATCCGTGGCATGCCGGGGTTTCAAAAGCATTCTCCCCAGATAGATTGGAGCTCCGGCCAGTTGCTTAGCTGGTCCTCCTTTTGCCATCATCATTGTATGGAGAAAGTTGCTATTTGCACCACCGGGATTCAGATAGAAGGGTTAACTGCACAATATGCTGAATTTGCTGATGTGTTTTGTCCTAAGTCGGCGGACAAACTTCCTCCACACAGAAGTTTTGACTGCCACATTGAGTTAAGGCCTGGTTGTATGCCCCCTAGAGGTCATTTGTATAACCTGTCCGCTCCTGAAAAGCTCGCTATGCAAGACTACATTAAAGAAAACCTTGCCAAGGGTTTTATCCATCCTTCTAAGTCTCCTGCCGGAGCAGGGTTCTTTTTTGTTAAAAAGAAAGACGGTGGGCTTCTCCCCTGCATAGATTATCGAGAACTGAATAAAATTACCATAAAGAATCGTTACCCACTCCCGTTAATTGACGACTTGTTCTCCCAGGTTACTGATGCATGTGTCTTTTCTAAACTCGATCTAAGAGGGGCTTACAACCTGGTACCCATAAGGGAGGGTGACGAATGGAAGAGGGCATTTAACACACCTGACGGGCACTACGAGTACCTTGTTATGCCCTTCGGGTTGTGTAACGCTCCTGCAGTCTTCCAGGAGCTGGTCAATGAGATTTTCCGTGAGGTCCTAGGCACCAACATATCCCTTAAATTTGCTGCCCTTTTATAAATAAACTTAGGTTTTTCAGGAATAATAAGATTAATTCGAGCATCCTGCTGCAGTACTGGCCAGTGTTTAACAAATATCCTTTCCACCTGTTTATACTGGGCATTGAATGTGGAGACAAAGGGGAGCTCAGGGGGTGCACTGTCATCTTAAGGATGATATGTACTGTAATTTTGTAAAGTGATGCACTGTCACTTTAAGGGTGATATGTATTGTAAATTTGCACAGGTACTGTCACTTTAAGGGTGCTATGTACTGTAAGTGGTACAGGGATACACTGTCACTTTAAGGGTGATATGTATTATTATAATGTGCACAGGGATGCAATATCACTTTAAAAGGTGAGAATTATAGGGATGTATAGGGGTTTAGTGTTATGGATGTACTGTCACTTTAAGGATGTATGTACTGTAATAGTACAGGGATACACTGTCACTTTAAGGTGATAATTTACACAAGGATGCAATGTCACTTTAAAAGGTGAGAATTATATGGATATATGGATATACAAGGATATAAAAGGTGAGAATTATATGGATATATGGATATACACAAGGATGCAATGTCACTTTAAAAGGTGAGAATTATATGGATATATGTGGGCATATACTATATAGGGAGGTGGGGTAATGTAATTTTAGGGGTTAATTCACTAATGATATGTATAATTCGGACGGGAGGGAATGTGATGGTACTCTATGTTATGGGGATCTGGGAGTAAGTTATTGTGATGCGAAGCGCAGGGTATTTTAATAATAAATGTAGGCTGATGGTATGTATATATCAATTTTAATGTAAGTTTTAATCATTGTTGTTTAATGTATATGAGGGAATGGTGTAAGCTGCACAGCGGAGACAGAGCCAGCACGCTGTGGTGAGACCTAGCAATAGGAGTGGGCGATGTTGCGGGCGGAGCTACGGCGGAGGGGGTGCTGTGCGGTTAAAGGCTTGGCATCGTTGTTGTCCTCCAGCCCCTGAATGAGTCACGGAGTGTGACGAAACGCGTAGGGCGGAGTCGGAGGAGCGCAGTGACGTCACCCGGAGGCAGGGAGATACAGTGAAGGCGAGCGGCTCTGTTTGTCCGCGGTGGAGCCGTAACTTCTGAACTGTAAGCCTGCAAGATGCATATTTTATTAAATGGATTTTGCCTGATATCCATCTACTTTCCCTTGGCTGGCTAAGGAGTGTGGATTTAAGTTGATACGCAATAGAGCAAGACGCTCTTTTGGTGAGTGCAAGCACGGAGGGGGGGACCTGTTAAACTTCCCCTATGAGGTGGTGGCACTACCCCCAGGTGTGCAGCACTGGGTGCTAACAGTAATTTGGTTTTAGCAGTACTGAGCACTATGTGCTTTTTGTGATTTTACAGGGAAAAAGAAGTATGCGCAGTGATTGATTTAAATATACTGATTGAGGTGGAGTGAACCTTTCGTAGCTGCGATCCTCTGTTATTGTGAGTGTGCTATACCATTGGAGCACAGTATTTCCCTAGAACATTTGGTAAGAATTCTTTATATGCAAAAATTGAGAAATGTCTTTTTGAGGTGTCAGATGTTCCTTTTTTGGGGTATATCATTTCAACCTCGGGACTCTCCATGGACCCCAAAAAAGTATCTGCCGTTTTGGAGTGGCCACAGCCCATGGGGCTGAAGGCACTCCAAAGATTTCTTGGCTTTGCCAATTATTACAGAAAATGTATCAAGGGATTTTCTTCTGTAGTGTCACCTCTCACTAACCTCACCAAAAAAGGAGCTGACACTTATAATTGGTCACCCGAAGTACATTCTGCTTTCTCGTCTCTGAAGAACTTGTTTTGCTCCACCCCTATTTTGCGACAAGTCGATGTCACTTGTCCCTTTATAGTTGAGGTAGATGCATCAGAGATTGGGGTCGGGGCTGTGTTGTCTCAACACTCGGGTTTCCAGGTCAGATTGCATCCATGTGCTTTCTTCTCACGTAAATTCTCTCCCGCTGAGAGAAATTACGATATCGGTAACCGAGAGCTGTTAGCCATTAAACCCGCATTTGAGGAATGGCGTCATTGGCTCGAAGGGGCAGAACATATGATTACAGTCTATACTGACCACAAAAACTTGGAATAAATTGAAGGGGCCAAGATGCTTAGTTCTCGACAGGCCCGCTGGTCATTATTCTTTTCAAGATTCAGATCTATTATTACGTATAAGCCAGGAAGTAAAAATGTCAAGGCAGATGCCCTGTCTAAATGTTTTGAGCCCGAGACAGTACAGCCACCAACTCCCGAGAACATACTGCACGAAAAAGTTGTCGTGGCAGCCACCAAGACCTGGAAAGATTGGTCAAGTACTTTTGGGCCTTATCAACAGAATATTCCCGAAGGGAAACCTGACGGAGTTCAATTTTGTGCCTCTTCATTTGCGGCTGCAAATTTTACAATTGTTTCATGCACATAAAAATGCAGGGCTGGCCAGAACGCAGGGTTTACTGTCTAGGTGTGTGTGGTGGCCATCACTGGTCCTAGATTGTAGGGAGTTTGTCAGAAACTGTACAGTTTGTGCCAGGAATAAGCCATCCAGACAGGCTCCTGTGGGCACCCTTCAGTCTTTGCCAGTACCTGAGGAACCATGGACCCATTTGTCCATGGACTTTGTGGGCGAACTCCCCAGGTCCGATGGGAAAACAGTCATATGGGTGGTAGTCGACAGGTTCAGCAAAATGGCTCACTTTATTCCACTGGACGGACTCCCCTCTGCCCAGGAACTGGCGGATCTCTTCATCCAACACATTTTCCGCTTACATGGCATACCAGAAAATGTGGTGTCAGATAGGGGAGTCTAGTTTGTGTCCAAGTTCTGGAAAGCCTTTTGTCATCATCTTGGAATGAACCTGTCATTCTCCTCCGGCTACCACCCACAGACCAATGGGCAAACTGAGAGGGTTAATCAGTCCTCAGAGCAGGTTCTGAGATGCTATGTGGCTGATGCGCAGTTAGAATGGGCAAAGTTTTTGCCATTCGCAGAATTTGCGCACAACAACCTGAAAAGTTCCTCTTCAGGTTTTTCTCCCTTTCAGGTGGTGACGGGGAGATATCCCAAATTCTCTCCATTACCAGTGGTGTCTTCTCCTTTCCCTGCTTTGGAAGAGTGGCAGGGATCTTTGAAGGAGATTTGGACCATGGGCAAAAGGAACCTGGAGAAGGCCTTCCAGACCCAGAAAAAGCAGGCTGATAAAAAGCGATCTGTGGAGTGGGACTTTGTACCCGGAGATATGGTATGGGTTTCTACCCGACATCTGGCACTGAAACAGCCATCAGCAAAATTGGGTCCCAGATTTATAGGCCCATACCCTGTGTCTAAAAATATTAATAATGTCACTTATGTCATTTCATTACCACCCAGTATGAGGGGTGTTAAGTCATTCCATGTGTCTCTGTTGAAGCCAGCTGTGCATGTGGATTCCCCCCCCCCCCCCCCCCGAGATGATTGATGGGGAACCTGAGTAAGAGATTGAGCGGATTGTGGATTCTCGGCGGGTGCGTAACTCGATACAGTACCTTGTTCATTGGAAGGGGTATGGGCCTGAGGAGAGATCTTGGGTGCCGGGTCATCGCATGCATGCTGAGGAACTTAGGAAAAAGTTTCATGAGTTGCGTCCTGAGAAGCCATGCAGGACGTGTCCGGAGTTCACGCCTCAAGGGGGGGTACTGTAACAAACGCTGGAGAGGCAGCCGCGGTGAACAGCGCTACCACCGCAGCTGCCTCCAGCTTCCTGTTTAGCAATGTATCCGTGCCTCAGGTGTCTAGCACGCCAAGGACGGGTCTGTCAGTTGCACATAGGGTTGCCTTGTCGCGTGCGCGCGTGCACAGACAGGACCTCCATGCGGGGAGGAGGCGCGTCAGCTGACCGGCCGGTCGGCTGACGTCAGAGGAGACACTCGCCGCTGCTCATTGGTTGATAGGAGGGGGCGTGTCTAAAGGGTCTCCTCTGCTTCAAAAGCCTAGCTGAATCACTCGCAACTTGTCTGCTGTTGCGAATACTCTGTGTTAGCGCTCAGACCCTTAGATAGTTCCGGTGTGCTTTGATCCGGGAGGAAACCGGGTATTTCACACAAGATAGGAATTGTTTGATAGCCTTAAAGATTTATATTACTGTGTTATTATCTGTGTAGGTCTCTGGCTCGTTCTGCCTACTCTTCTGCTCAGTGACTTTGTACCTCTGCTCATCTGATCTTGTTGCCGACTCTGCTTGCTTAAACCTTTCTGCCTCTGCCTCCTGATTTTGTACTGCCTCTGTCTGTCTGTTGCCAAAACCTGATCTGTCTGACCACCCTACTCTCACCAGAGGGCCCTTGACTTTGGTGAGGGGCACTGTAGTATTAGTACCCACCAGCTCCTCTGGTGAGGTGTTGCCAAAGCTATTAGTACTACTGTTGCCAAACCGGATCTGTCTGACCACTCCACTCTCACCAGAGGGCCCTTGACTCTGGTGAGGGACACTGTACTGTTAGTACCCACCAGCTCCTCTGGTGAGGTATTGCCAAAGCTATCAGTACTACTGTTGCACCAATCACTCATCGCTATTTGTTGTCACATCAGCTTCCTATATACCAGTATTATAGGTGATTCTGCAGATCACCATATAATCAAGTATATATCTGCATTATAGGTGATACTGCAGATCACCTAAGAATCAGAATTCTGTTCTTTGCTGACACAAATCGTTAGTTAGGCTAATTATTTTTATATCTTCCTTTGACAACAAGCAGAGCCTCACTCAGAGCACTACCAGCAGTATGACCTGTGCACAGATGAACTGGCAGTACAGGGCCAACTGACTGCAACTGAAAAAAATACCATTCAAGCATACACTGGTTTTGGAATTTTGGAAGAATATCACCTGAACTAGTAAAAGTAGAATATTCTTTCGGTAGATAGATGCTCGGCGGAACTGACAATTGCCAGGTTCTAAAAGATGATATGCTTGTGTATGGCCAGATTTGGTGCTTTATTGTAATCAATAAAAGTAAATTGCATTCTGGTTTATTTTATCAAAGCCTGATTTAAGGGAATATAAATCTGAAGTCATGAGTTAAGAGTCTGGTTTTCTATTCTACCTGCACTGTATCTGGTTGAACACAGCACTATACCTGGTTCAACATCACATTTTATCACACTAACTGAAAGAAGCAGAAATATCTGAGTGCTTGTTAATAAGCTAACCCTACTTGTTGTACAGATGAACTATAACTTGATGGTCCTGTTTGCGGTCCCTGGCGTCATTGAAGAGGCATTATCCGTCCTTTTAAATTATCTTGGCAGATTCCCCCACTGGCTGCAAAGGCTGCCGCAGGCATTTCAGAGCACGGCCTGACCTAGTTACAGCTCAGGAGGCAGGGAAGGAAACTCCAAAGGGCTGAGAGATTATAGGAGAGGGAGACCAACTGTGAAATGCCATAAAGGAGATCGGATTTAACCCATTAATATAAAACAAAAATGCTTTTAAAATATTTCATGTTATTACAGTGCAACTTGTTGTAAACAGTCATCCATTTATAAAAATAATGATAATAATTTTACTATAAGAATGTAGGGATGGTCATTCAGATTCTATGGAATTGAAATCTCTGATCAGAATTCAGAAAACGGAAATTGGAATTTGGAAATCTGATTTACAGCAACTCGGTAATTTTAGCCCAATCACAGAACTCAGAAGCAGTGGACCAATCAGAGAATGCAGCATTTTTCGGCAAAAATCGGATTACTGCAGTAATTTTAGACCAATCACAAGAATCTGCTTACTGATTTCCGATTTTATGATTTTCATTTTCTGATGCAAAAAATGACAAATACAATACAGAAATTGGAAAATTGGAAAATCGGAATTCGGAAAATGGAAATCAAAACCAGAAAATCAGAAAAACGGAAATCCAAAATGGGAGATACAAAATTGGAAATTGGCATTGGCGGAAATTGGAATGTATTGCAGAATCGAAAATGGGCATTTCTGACCATCCCCATAAGAAAGTAATTGTGGGTTTCAGGAACTCATTTACTATCAGAGTTCCACTGACAAAGATGTAGCAGAGATCCTACAAAACTGAAAAGAAAAAAGAAAGCTGACACATCATTGCATTCCAGCGGTTCTGGAGGTGTGTTTAGCTTCTAAGGGTAACAATGGTTAATTTGCATATATTCAGTAGTGATGCACTGGGAGACATCTCAAGCTCACTCCAACCTGAATTATCACACATTCTTTCTGTTTTAAGAAAGCAAACTTTTGTTTTCCTTAGTATTTCAGTAAGGGGGCTTTTAGGACCATTGTAGCCCCTCACACACTCCAAGGAGTTCTGGTTCAACATGAGCTTGCTGGTTAGTCTGTACCTCTCGGTGTTACAAGCCCTACTCCATAGAGCTAAATTAATCCATGCCATGCACTGATGAGGATCAAACAATCCGAAACAGTCTGTATGTATGTTGGATTATTATGGCTCTGCACAAATTATCAAGCTGACACATCATTGCATTCCAGCGGTTTTGGAGGTGTGTTTAACTTCTAAGGGCAACAATGGTTAATTTGCATATATTCAGCAGTGATGCACTGGGAGACATCTCAAATTCAATTCTTTCTGTTTTAAGAAAGCAAACTTTTGTTTTCCCTATTAAATGTAAGTTAATATACTAATGGTGTTACCAATACAGCTTGTGTACAAATTTTTTACTGTTATTTTATTTCACTTTCGATTCAGTTGGGGAAAACGGATCACTGATCTAAACAAGTTGATCTAACATTTAATTGATATCAAACTAATGATGGACATTAAGTGTTGGGGTTTAGCAATAGGAGAAGGCTAGCCTTAGGCACCAGGAACAGATTAAAATAAAGGTGGGGAGGGAGATTATGAGGAGTCCAAAAAGGACTTATATTGGGAGAAAGGTAAGGGTTGGGCATAAGCAAAGAGGTAATATAGGGGGGGGGGGGATAAAATACCTTCAACTCATTCAAGCAAGTGCTAAAGACTCACCTGGTCATCCTTGCTTACTTTCCATCTTCTTCTTCCTTGACCCCTCCTCTCTGAATGAATGTGCCACTGCCTTTCACCTAGTGTGTCCTTATTCTTTTTAAGTTCTAAATGGACAGCCTAACATGAACTTTTTGCTGACTTACCTTTGCTGTGCTACATACTTGCTTATTCCTGCATGTGTATTCTTTCTTCTCTATTCCCCCTTCATTTTTCCATTTTCTTTCTATCATCTTCTAGCTTCAATCTTTTCCCTTTCTCCTTTTTTTATGAATGGGCAAACTTGCATACACTTTTTACCTGACTTACACTTGCTGTCTTCAATTATCCTTCTTCTGTGTTCTCCATATTTCTTTCTTGCCACGTCCAGTTTTCCAAACCCTTCTTCTGTATTTCTCCTTCCCTCATTTTGCTTTTCCATCGTCTTCTATGTCTTTTCTTCCTCTTCTAGTGCCAATCTATTTAAGTAGTTTTCATGCCGGCTGGGGATTGATCTACAAGCACGGTTACATTTCATAGACAAGGGCGTCATCTCCACTTCTGTGTGTTAGAGGTGGAAGTGGCTACCCCAATGCATGTGGGGATAGATATTGAGGGGGAATTATGGTGGTATTTGAGAGTCTCCTTCAATAAGGGAACCCCCATATTACTCTTCAAATGGGTAAAGGGGTCATCTTTGTATCCCTACCTCTTTAGTATTAAAGATAGATTAAACTTTATCAATAAAATAATTATTTTTCATTTCATCTGTCAGCTTCTTTCTCCTTTTTATTTTTTATTTTTTCTGTCTTCTTTTTTCTGCACGGTTCCAACATTGTTGGCTCAGCTATCCTGGCTATCATAAAACCTTTGGTGACGGGGGTTACATTATTTTTATTATTATTATTTTTTTTTAAGTTAGAAAAAAACAGTGGCAGGTGACAAATTCTCGCTCATCTGCCATCATGTTTCCTGGGGAAACATTGCTTTCCAGCCATATATACCCGGCAGTTGCACAGGGGGGGAATCATTTGTTTGACAATAAAATCATCCATGCAGGTTTTTTTCTGCCCTACCAGGTGAAAGCTACAATATATCAGGTGACTGCAACTAAGCCTGATTTCAGAACGCTGACAAATTCTGCAATTGCATAGTGCCCCATGTATATATGTAAATTATCGCTTTCTAGAGGAAACATTTTGAGGATTAGGTGTTTTCTACTAGTTTTTACAGCAGTAGGAGGAAACCAAAACACTTAACCCCCTTGCCGTTACAATTCTGGTGGCAAGGGGACAGCGCAACACTTTAAAAAAAAAAATTAAATCATGTAGCGACATGATAGCCTCTGACAAGCGGCATCCCCCTATCCACTCTGATCGCCTTCGGCGATCAGAGTAAGCAGTAAATCCCGTTCAGAACAGGATTTCCAGCTGGGCTTCCCCGGTCGCCATGGCGACCGGGCGGGATGACGTCACCGACATCATGGACGTCGGGACGTCAGAGGGAATCCCGATCCACAGCTCAGCACTGCCTGGCACTGATTGGCCAGGCGGCGCAAGGGGTCTGGAGGGGGAGCGACACGGCGGGTAGCGGCGAATCGGCGGTGAGCGGCGGCGATCGGAAACTGCACGCAGCTAGCAAAGTGCTAGCTGCATGCAGGAAAAAAATTTTTTTGAAAATCGGCCCAACGGGGCCTGAGAAATCCTCCTACGCAGGTTACCCCGAGCTGAGCTCAGGATAACCTGCAAGGAGGTTAAAGGACACCCAAACTGAGAGGGATAGGGAGGCTGCCATATATATTTTCTCTTAAACAAAACCAGTTTCCTAGCTGTCCTGCTAATCTTTTACTTATCATTTTTGCCATGGGCCCTGAACAGGAATGCAGATCAGATGTTTTTGACTGAAGTCTGGATAAGCTGCATGTTTGTTTTAGATAGACACTACAGCAGCCAAATAGATTAGCAGGATGCCAGGCAACTGGTATTTTTTTTAAAAGGAAGTACATATGGCAGCCTCCATATCCCTGTCACTTAATGTGTGCTTTAAGGGAATCCATACAAACCTCAGTATCTTACCTTGCTAATTGTTTTACTATTATTTTCCACATGGTCTTTTTATCTGTTTAATAAAAACAACAACCCCAAAACACTCTTTTGTCTGCTTGCAGTCTCTATGAATGTGAAGCATTAAGGGTACTTTCACACGTTGCATTGTAACACACACTGTTTAGATCACTGTAACGTGGTCTGATTTAAAATCTATATACAGCTAACTGCAATTCTGACATTACAGAGCAGAACACGCAGTGCTTTGTTAGAAGTGCACACTTTGATGCGCACAATGTCACCGCAAACATTGTTTCCTGTTGCCCTGTGTGTATGTGTTATAATGCAAAGCAATGCCCCAGTGTAAGATTAGCCTAACATTAGAAAATTCTTACCCAAGCCAATCCTCATCATTGGAATGTATCTTAATCCTAGACTAAAAACAGGAATTAGATGTAAATGTTAATTTATTTTTATTAACTGGAAAAATGTGATTTTAGTTATGATGAAACCAATTTATAGGGACCCTGAGCAGTAACAAAAAAAGAAAATCCAGACTTACCTGGGGCTTCCTACTGCCCCCAGTAGCCCACAAACAGGGGCGTAGCAATAGGGGTTGCAGAGGTAGCGGCCGCATCGGGGCACTTGGGCCAGAGGGGCCCCAAATGGGCCCTTCCTCAACTACAGTATTAGCTCTCCATTGGTCCTGTGATCATAATAATCACTTTTATAGATACGTTGAATAGTGGTAATCATTAACAAACTGCTCCCCATCCCCTTCTTGCACCTCTCGTGCTGTGGTTGCTATTGGCAGGATTTGGTGTGCCGTATCAATTGTTATGTATAGAGTGCTAGGGAAGCCCCATTGTAAAACTTGCATCAGGGCCCACAGCTCCTTAGCTACGCCATTGCCCCTGAGGTTCCCTGGCATCCTCTTCTTCCCTACCGTGGTCTCGAAAGACTGAATTGTGAACGCACAGGAATCTGACTAGCATGATGACACACAGGAACTGTAACCAAAGATTGAGCTTCATCCCATTCAGTAATTGATATCCCCTTTCCCATGAGAAATGTTTACCTTCTCTTAAATAGATCATCAGGTGGGTCTGTATGGCTGATATTGTGGTGAGACCCTTCTCACATTGTGATGTCAGGACCTAGGTCCTCACAGTTTCCTGTCTGTGAGCCTTGTTGCATTGTGGGAAATAAAAGCTGTTTCCAACTGCCAAGCAACCAGTATTTCTTTCTGTGCATTTTTAGCCTATCGCATTGTTAGTGGGTGTGGTTGTAAATATCGGCAGTTGGTGCTGTCTGGTTTTTCATGTCTGCCAGTAGTAAAGATGATAATGTGCAGGCTGACTGTGGATCAAACAATATGAACAAATTATGTTTGCTGAGAAGAAAAGCAGGTCCGGCACCAGTCAGGCCTCTGACGAAGCAGGGTGACCTGCGAAACGGCTGTCAGGCCGTCCTTTTGTACCTCCATGTGCCTTTCTTCACTGTACCTGTTGGAATAAAATTTCACTGAAGCATTGAGACTGGTGCCGGACCTGCTTTTCTTCTCAGCAAACATATTGTGATATCTTCACCAGGCAAAGAGCACAGTCTGCTCGGTAACCAATTCCGACTACCTATTCCAGCCCCCTTCGAGTGCCAGTCAATTGTTATCCTTTATCTACTATATGAACAAATTACATGGCGAATATCAATCATTCCTTGATCTGTCTTTTATTTTTGAACTTCTCACTTTGCAATAAAAAAAAATGTTCCCCCTTTTCGCTAAAGTTTGAGCTTAACTTGTATTTTTTTCTTCTCTTTTTTTTTTTTTTTTTGAGAAAAAAATACCAAATGTTTTAATTATAAGGAATTCATAGTAATTTATAGTATATTATAGTGTTTCTGTTGGTCAGTTTTAGGAACACTTTGCATTCCAATCTGTAGTTTTATTTCCACTAAATCACATTTCTGTAAAATGTATGCAAGAGAAAATGAAATGAAATTGGATGGTGCGCACCGTATTATCACACAAGGATCATTAGTCTGTTAGCACAGCTGTCATTTTATGACACATATATCCTGCTTTTGTTGGATTTTACACTTTTTTCAATTTCAGCGTAATATCTCCTGCCGCCTGTTATAGAGCTCTCAATAATACAAAGAGATTACTGCATAAGAACCACTGGCATCCATTGTAATCGTAATGTTTACAAGTTTGCTTTAAATGCTTTTCTTCGAAACACATTTATAAGCAGCCAGATCAATAACAAACTGAACGGCCTTATTTCATTACATTCAAGGCTTGGAGAAGTAAATAAAATCTGCCCTGCTGTCAAAAATATTGGTAAAAAACCTCATATTGGATGGCTGAAATGTAAACTAGCGAGCAGGCTGCATCTAATGGGTAAGAAGAATACAAAATTACTGAAGCAATTAGTGCTAAACTAAAAAACTGTTTCCCTTACATAGCCTTTAAAGTCCTTGCTCATCCTCCTGTTTATAATTGTATCTAATAGAAATGCTATTTAAAATAATATTGCACTCCCATTTAGTTATGCAATAGAAACATATAAACTTACTGCTGCAGTAGATCACTGATTGCCAACTCCCCACTATAAATAATAACCTGCATTCTCTTTGTACCCCGTTTTTTAGGCAATTATTGGCAGGTGGCATTTAGAACATGCATTTTCCATGTATAAACCAATACAGCACAGCAACTGTCAACATGACTAGAGGTGTACCGAACGGTTCGCCGGCGAACGGTTCCAGGCGAACATTGGGGGTTCGCGTTCGCCTGCGCCAGGCGAACTTTTCCGGAAGTTCGATTCGCCCCATAATGCACTATGAGGGTCAACTTTGACCCTCTGCATCACAGTCAGCAGGCACATTGTAGCCATTCAGGCTACAGTAAGCCCTGGAGCCCCACCCCCCCTTATATAAGGCAGCCTCCGGCGGCCATTACAGTCACTCGTGTGCCTGCTAGAGAGAGGAAAGGGACAGCTGCTGCAGACTTTTTCTCTTAGGGACAGATTAGTTAGGTTCTAGGCTGCTTTGCTTGTTCCTGACTGATTAATATTGCTTTTAAAGCACCCAGCAACAGCTCTTTTCAGAGCTCAACCTGTACATTTTTTTTCTGACACTTTTGTTGCATGCACAGCCTTGCTAATTGATAGTGTGTGTGCCACTGCCAGCAGCCCAGCACATTCAGTGACTGACTGCCTGTGTGTGTGACAGGGAGCTGCATATTGTACTACCCAGTACTGCATATACCCCAGTACCTGTTGTGTTTACTTAACCCACCTCAACACTGCATATACCTAGCTTTGTGTTGAGTGAACCCAGCTCACTGCATCTAACTACCCAGTACCTGTTGTGTTTACTTAACCCACCTCATCATTGCATATACCTAGCGTTGTGTTGAGTGAACCCAGCTCACTGCATCTAAGTCTAACTACCTGTTGTGTTGAGTGAGAACCCACCTCACTGCATCTTAAGTACCTTTACTGTATACTGTTCAGTGAACCCAGCTCACTGCATCTAACTACCCAGTACCTGTTGTGTTTACTTAACCCACATCATCACTGCATATACCTAGCGTTGTGTTGAGTGAACCCAGCTCACTGCATCTAACTACCTGTTGTGTTGAGTGTGAACCCACCTGGCCACCTCACTGCATCTAACTACCTGTTGTGTTGAGTGAGAACTAGTGTTGGGCGAACAGTGTTCGCCACGGTTCGGGGTTCTGCAGAACATCACCCTGTTCGGGTGATGTTCGCGTTCGGCCGAACACCTGATGGTGTTCGGCCTTTTAAGTTCGGGTTCGCCCCGAACTTCTAATGGCCGCCGAACAGGGCCGAACAGGGCCCCTGTTCGGCCGAACAGAGCCCTGTTCGGCCGAATACTGCCCCCCTATGGGGTCGCAGGCATAAGGGGGGAGCATGCCCCGATCGCGGGGGGGGTCGGAAATTCCCCCCACCCCCTCCGCTAGGGAGGCCGGGCAGCGGGCGTGAGGTCAGAGAAAGGGCGGAAGTACCACAAGGGTACTTCCGCTGAACCGCCCGCTGCCCGGCCTCCCTCAACTCGTCACTCTCCGGACTCCTCCTCCTCACTCCACAGTGCCGCCCACTGCCAGGCCATCCACTACAGGTACTTTGCTTAAACTTTTGAATGGGGAAGCGGGCAGAGGGGGGAGCGCTAGCGGAGGGGGTGGGGGAATTTCCGACCCCCCCCCCGCGATCGGGGCATGCTCCCCCCTTATGCCTGCGACCCCATATGGCCCCCAAAAGCTGGATGTTCGGAAAGTTCGGGGTTCGGCCCGAACATGCCGAACATCTCGGCCATGTTCGGCGAACTTTCCCGAACCCGAACATCCAGGTGTTCGCCCATCACTAGTGAGAACCCACCTCACTGCATCTTAATTCTTAAGTACCTTTACTGTTGAGTGAACCCAGCTCACTGCATCTAACTACCTGTTGTGTTGAGAGTGAACCCACCTGGCCACCTCACTGCATCTAACTACCTGTTGTGTTGAGTGAGAACCCACCTCACTGCATCTTAAGTACCTTTACTGTTGAGTGAACCCAGCTCACTGCATCTAACTACCTGTTGTGTTGAGTGTGAACCCACCTGGCCACCTCACTGCATCTAACTACCTGTTGTGTTGAGTGAGAACCCACCTCACTGCATCTTAAGTACCTTTACTGTTGAGTGAACCCAGCTCACTGCATCTAACTACCCAGTACCTGTTGTGTTTACTTAACCCACCTCATCACTGCATATACCTAGCCTTGTGTTGAGTGAACCCAGCTCACTGCATCTAATTACCTGTTGTGTTGAGTGTGAACCCACCTGGCCACCTCACTGCATCTAACTACCTGTTGTGTTGAGTGAGAACCCACCTCACTGCATCTTAAGTACCTTTACTGTTGAGTGAACCCAGCTCACTGCATCTAACTACCCAGTACCTGTTGTGTTTACTTAACCCACCTCATCACTGCATATACCTAGCCTTGTGTTGAGTGAACCCAGCTCACTGCATCTAATTACCTGTTGTGTTGAGTGTGAACCCACCTGGCCACCTCACTGCATCTAACTACCTGTTGTGTTGAGTGAGAACCCACCTCACTGCATCTTAAGTACCTTTACTGTTGAGTGAACCCAGCTCACTGCATCTAACTACCCAGTACCTGTTGTGTTTACTTAACCCACCTCATCACTGCATATACCTAGCCTTGTGTTGAGTGAACCCAGCTCACTGCATCTGATTACCTGTTGTGTTGAGTGTGAACCCACCTGGCCACCTCACAGTGTGAACCCACCTGGCCACCTCACTGCATCTAACTACCTGTTGTGTTGAGTGAGAACCCACCTCACTGCATCTTAAGTACCTTTACTGTTGAGTGAACCCAGCTCACTGCATCTAACTACCCAGTACCTGTTGTGTTTACTTAACCCACCTCATCACTGCATATACCTAGCCTTGTGTTGAGTGAACCCAGCTCACTGCATCTAATTACCTGTTGTGTTGAGTGTGAACCCACCTGGCCACCTCACTGCATCTAACTACCTGCTGTGTTGAGTGAGAACCCACCTCACTGCATCTTAAGTACCTTTACTTTTGAGTGAACCCAGCTCACTGCATCTAACTACCTGTTGTGTTGAGTGTGAACCCACCTCGCAACCTCACTGCATCTAACTACCTGTTGTGTTGAGTGAGAACCCACCTCACTGCATCTTAAGTACCTTTACTGTTGAGTGAACCCAGCTCACTGCATCTAACTACCCAGTACCTGTTGTGTTTACTTAACCCACATCATCACTGCATATACCTAGCCTTGTGTTGAGTGAACCCAGCTCACTGCATCTAATTACCTGTTGTGTTGAGTGTGAACCCACCTGGCCACCTCACTGCATCTAACTACCTGTTGTGTTGAGTGAGAACCCACCTCACTGCATCTTAAGTACCTTTACTGTTGAGTGAACCCAGCTCACTGCATCTAACTACCCAGTACCTGTTGTGTTTACTTAACCCACCTCATCACTGCATATACCTAGCCTTGTGTTGAGTGAACCCAGCTCACTGCATCTAATTACCTGTTGTGTTGAGTGTGAACCCACCTGGCCACCTCACTGCATCTAACTACCTGTTGTGTTGAGTGAGAACCCACCTCACTGCATCTTAAGTACCTTTACTGTTGAGTGAACCCAGCTCACTGCATCTAATTACCCAGTACCTGTTGTGTTTACTTAACCCACCTCATCACTGCATATACCTAGCCTTGTGTTGAGTGAACCCAGCTCACTGCATCTGATTACCTGTTGTGTTGAGTGTGAACCCACCTGGCCACCTCACAGTGTGAACCCACCTGGCCACCTCACTGCATCTAACTACCTGTTGTGTTGAGTGAGAACCCACCTCACTGCATCTTAAGTACCTTTACTGTTGAGTGAACCCAGCTCACTGCATCTAACTACCCAGTACCTGTTGTGTTTACTTAACCCACCTCATCACTGCATATACCTAGCCTTGTGTTGAGTGAACTCAGCTCACTGCATCTAATTACCTGTTGTGTTGAGTGTGAACCCACCTGGCCACCTCACTGCATCTAACTACCTGCTGTGTTGAGTGAGAACCCACCTCACTGCATCTTAAGTACCTTTACTTTTGAGTGAACCCAGCTCACTGCATCTAACTACCTGTTGTGTTGAGTGTGAACCCACCTCGCAACCTCACTGCATCTAACTACCTGTTGTGTTGAGTGAGAACCCACCTCACTGCATCTTAAGTACCTTTACTGTTGAGTGAACCCAGCTCACTGCATCTAACTACCCAGTACCTGTTGTGTTTACTTAACCCACCTCATCACTGCATATACCTAGCCTTGTGTTGAGTGAACCCAGCTCACTGCATCTAATTACCTGTTGTGTTGAGTGTGAACCCACCTGGCCACCTCACTGCATCTAACTACCTGTTGTGTTGAGTGAGAACCCACCTCACTGCATCTTAAGTACCTTTACTGTTGAGTGAACCCAGCTCACTGCATCTAACTACCCAGTACCTGTTGTGTTTACTTAACCCACCTCATCACTGCATATACCTAGCCTTGTGTTGAGTGAACCCAGCTCACTGCATCTAATTACCTGTTGTGTTGAGTGTGAACCCACCTGGCCACCTCACTGCATCTAACTACCTGTTGTGTTGAGTGAGAACCCACCTCACTGCATCTTAAGTACCTTTACTGTTGAGTGAACCCAGCTCACTGCATCTAACTACCTGTTGTGTTGAGTGTGAACCCACCTGGCCACCTCACTGCATCTAACTACCTGTTGTGTTGAGTGAGAACCCACCTCACTGCATATAGCTAGCATACCCCCGAGATGGACAAAATGGACAAACCAGGTAGAGGAAGAGGTAGAGGCAGACCCAGAGGAAGGCCACCAGGCACCGGCAGGTCTGTGGCTGTGCGAGGTGGTGTTGCTGTGATTTCATGCGGACCTGCCCCAAAATACAGTGCTCAGAAGAAGGCACGTGCCATCACTTCCCAAAATCGTGAGGAGGTGATTGAGTATTTAACACAGAACACCTCATCTCCCGCAGCCACCAGCGCTACAACAAGCACCACATCCGCATTTGACACTTCGCTGGAGTTATTTGGTGGTGGTGGTGAAATCACTGATTCCCAGCCACTACTGCAACAACAACAAGAAGGAGCAGGTACACCACCTCATACGTCTGAGTTAGGTGGCGATAGTATGGACGTAACGTGTGTGGATGGGGATGATGGTGGACCACCTGAAGTTGGTGCACTTGAGGAGGTGTCTGAGGAAAGCGCAGCTGGCCAGGAGGATTATGATGACGATTATACGGATACCACATATGTTCCCGGTAGAGGAGATGACCAGGGGGACAGTTCAGAGGAGGAGTCAGAGAGGAGTAGGAGGAGACGACTCCATGATAGAAGCAGAGGGAGCTCGTCCTCAGAAACAGCTGGGGGCAGTGTCCGGTGCCATGTATCGCCAGCTATGGCCAGGGAGCACACATGCCCTTCAACGTCAGCTGCTGCTGATGCCACCGTAGCTCCATCACCCCAGGGGGGCTCAGCGGTTTGGACATTTTTTCACGTGTGTGTCTCAGATCGGAGCAAAGCCATCTGTTGTCTCTGCCAGCAAAAATTGAGCCGTGGAAAGGCCAACTCTCATGTAGGGACAAGTGCCTTACGAAGGCACCTGGAGAGAAGGCACAAACAGCTATGGCAAGAACACCTGAGTAAAAGCAGCACTCCTCAAAAGACAAGCCAAACTCCTTCTCCTCTTCCTCCTTCAGGTGCATCGTCTTCATCCACTTTCTCCCTTGCACCTTCACAGCCACCCTCCTCCACACCGCCTCTTCCCTTGAGCGGTTCCTTCTCCTCTGCCCACAGCAGTACCCAGCTGTCCGTGAAGGAAGTATTTGAGCGGAAGAAGCAAATGTCTGCCAGTCACCCTCTTGCCCAGCGTCTGACAGCTGGCGTGGCGGAACTATTAGCTCGCCAGCTATTACCATACAAGCTGGTGGAGTCGGAGGCTTTCCGTAAGTTTGTGGCCATTGGTACACCGCAGTGGAAGATACCAGGTCGCAATTATTTTTCTCAAAAGGCCATACCCAAACTGTACCGTGCAGTTGAGAGGCAAGTGGTGTCATCTCTGGCACACAGCGTTGGGTCAAGGGTCCACCTGACCACGGATGCCTGGTCTGCCAAGCACGGGCAGGGCCACTACATTACATACACAGCCCATTGGGTCAACCTGGTGACCGATGGCAGCAAGCAGGGAGTACGTGGCTGCGCAGAGGACCGACTTGTCACACCTCCACGGCTTGCAGGCAGGCCTCCAGCCACCTCCTCTCCACCTGCTATCACCGCTTCGCTGTCGTCATCCTCCTCCTCCTCCTCCTTGGCTGGTGCCGCCATCTCCTCCCCAGCTACACAGCCCCAGCACCCCAGGGCCTATGCTGCATGCCAGGTGCGACGGTGTCATGCAGTGTTAGACATGTCTTGCCTGAAAGCAGAGAGTCACACTGGAGCAGCTCTCCTGGCTGCTCTTAACAAACAGGTGGAGCAATGGCTGACCCCGCACAAGCTTGAGATCGGCAACGTGGTGTGTGACAACGGCAGCAATCTCATTGCTGCGTTGAATTTGGGAAAGCTGACACACATACCCTGCATGGCACATGTGCTTAATCTGGTCATGCAAAGATTTGTGTCCAAGTACCCAGGCTTAGAGGATGTCCTGAAGCAGGCCAGGAAGTTGTGTGGGCATTTCAGGCGCTCTTACAAGGCCATGGCACGCTTTGCAGAGATTCAGCGTAAAAACAACTTGCCGGTGAGACGCCTGATTTGCGATAGCCCGACTCGCTGGAATTCCATCCTGCTGATGTTCTCTCGCCTGCTAGACCAGGAGAAAGCCGTCACCCACTACCTGTATCATTACAGTACAAGGACACAATCTGGGAGGATGGGGATGTTGTGGCCCAACAACTGGACACTGATGCGAAATGCATGCAGGGTCATGGAGCCCTTTGAGGAGGTGACCAAACTGGTGAGTCGCGATGAGGGCACCATCAGCGACTTGATCCCCTACGCCTACTTCCTGGAGCGTGCCGTGCGTAGAGTGGTGGATACAGCTGTGGAGGAGCGTGAACAAGAAGAGTTAGGGCAGCAGGATTCATTGGAGCCATTTACACACGAACCCGATGTTTCCACAACACCGGCGGCAACACAGAGGGGGGAGGAGGAGGAAGAAGAGGAGTCGTGTGGGGAAGGAGAGGAGTCAGACTCTGATGATGATGAGGAAGGTGTTTCTGTGGAGGAGGAAGAGGCGGCGGAAGGAGAACAACCGCGGCAGCCATCACAGGGGGCTTCTGCTGCTCCACGTTCCCGTGGTATTGTTCGTGGCTGGGGGGAGGAAGAGGAGTTGCGTCCCTTCACTGAGGAAGAGCAAGAGGAGATGGAGAGTACCTCTGCATCCAGCTTTGTGCAGATGTCCTCTTTCATGTTGTCCAGCCTGTTGAGGGACCCCCGTATCAAAAAACTCAAGACGAATGACCTGTACTGGGTGGCCACGCTACTAGACCCTCGGTACAGGCACAAAGTGGCGGACCTCTTACCAACTCAACAAAAGGCGGAAAGGATGCAGCACTTGCAGAACAAGCTGTCGATGATGCTTTACAATGTGTTTAAGGGTGATGTGGCTGCACAACGCAATCAAGGTACCACTGGCAGTAACCCTCCTCCTCCCAAGTCCACGCAGGCAAGAACAGGACGCTCCAGCGATCTCAGGGTGATGTCGGACATGCGGACGTTCTTTAGTCCAACTCTTCGCCATAGTCCTTCCGGATCCACCCTCCACCAACGCCTGGACCAGCAGGTAGCCGACTACCTGGCCTTGAGTGTGGATGTAGACTCTGCGAAAAGCGACGATGAACCCTTGGACTACTGGTTGCGCAGGCTTGACCTGTGGCCAGAGCTGTCCCAATTTGCCATACAACTTCTCTCTTGCCCTGCCGCAAGCGTCCTGTCAGAAAGGACCTTCAGTGCAGCTGGAGGCATAGTTACTGAGAAGAGAAGTCGCCTAAGTCACGACAGTGTTCAGTACCTGACCTTTATCAAAATGAATGAGGAATGGATCACGGAGGGCTACTGCACGACCGAAGACTAAGTCAGTCCACTCCCCACACACAGCATCTCTGCCTGCAGGCCGCTTGACTGCCTTCTCCGCCACTACCAACAGGGTCCAGGACTCTAGGCGGATTCCTGAATTTTTAAGGCCACTGCTAGCAGCGGCCGGTACACTAATTTTTCTGGTGCGTGTACATATGCCCATCCCCCTTCGTGATCATTACCTTGCCGCGGTGAAGGGGCTTGCGCATCACAATGAAGCAATGACCGCCGGCTATTTGAGTGTCTTGGGTGGGGGTGGCACACAAAAGATATTAAGGTCGTTGCTTCATTGTGGTCAGACCAAATTTGATCAGCTGGAAAGTCACTGTTTTGTCATTCAGCTACATCAGCCGGGCAAGCATATGGGTTGAAAAGCCACCATCACCTGCACTCTCGTCACGGTGCGCACCAGTCCAGCATGGCCGTCACTACACAAACGGCTGTTTGCAGTCACTGCATACTTTTCACTGCATCTGTGACTGCACATTATACCTGGCAGTCAGTGCATAACTTGCACTTGAATGGATACACTTTCAAACAATTTAAAAATACAACCATCTAAACTTTCAAACAATTTAAAAATACAACCATCTATCATTTTCAAAAAATTTAAAAAAAGGGCAAAAAAACTTGCCCTCCGTAAAACATTCTTGGCAAATGCTTTCGACTTGGTTTGTCTTCCGCTGGCTCAAGGGTCCATCTGACCACAGATGCCTGGTCGGCAAAGCACGGTCAGGGCAGCTACAGCATGGGTCTCAGCAGGCTCCCACTTCGGGCCGGAATCCAACCTTCATTCCCCGCGGTGACAATGGCAGACTTGCCCTCCATAACGGATTCCCGTTAAAGGATTTAAAGTTAGTTCATTTTAATTAGGGCCGCAAAAGGTCCTCCTGAGTCCTGTATTGTTATTTTTGGTCACTACCTCGGGGCGGGCGTGCATGCCTGCCTGCTTCCCTCCTTGCCTGGATGTGTGGTGGTAGATGTTGATCAGGCTCCAACTCCGGAACGCAATACAAGAGGGAGCTCATCCTCAGAATCAGCTGGGGGCAGTGTCCGGCGCCATGTATCGCCAGCTATGGCCAGACAGCCAACATGCCCTTCAACGTCAGCTGCTGATGCCACCGTAGCTCCATCAGCCCAGGGGGGCTCAGCGGTTTGGAAATTTTTTCACGTGTGTGTCTCAGATCGGAGCAAAGCCATCTGTTGTCTCTGCCAGCAAAAATTGAGCCGTGGAAAGGCCAACTGTCACGTAGGGACAAGTGCTTTACGAAGGCACCTGGAGAGAAGGCACAAACAGCTATGGCAAGAACACCTGAGGAAAAGAAGCACCCCTCAAAAGACAAGCAGCGGAGAACAACCGTGGCAGCCGTCACAGGGGGCTTGTGCTGCTCCACGTTCCCATGGTATTGTTTGTGGCTGGGGGGAGGAAGAATGGATACACTTTTAAACAATTTAAAAATACAACCATCTAAACTTTCAAACAATTTAAAAATACAACCATCTAAACTTTCAAACAATTTAAAAATACAACCATCTAAACTTTCAAACAATTTAAAAATACAACCATCTATCATTTTCAAAAAATTTAAAAAAAGGGCAAAAAAACTTGCCCTCCGTAAAACATTCTTGGCAAATGCTTTCGACTTGGTTTGTCTTCCGCTGGCTCAAGGGTCCATCTGACCACAGATGCCTGGTCGGCAAAGCACGGTCAGGGCAGCTACAGCATGGGTCTCAGCAGGCTCCCACTTCGGGCCGGAATCCAACCTTCATTCCCCGCGGTGACAATGGCAGACTTGCCCTCCATAACGGATTCCCGTTAAAGGATTTAAAGTTAGTTCATTTCAATTAGGGCCGCAAAAGGTCCTCCTGAGTCCTGTATTGTTATTTTTGGTCACTACCTCGGGGCGGGCGTGCATGCCTACCTGCTGCCCTCCTTGGATGTGTAGTGGTAGCCGTTTCTCAGGCTCCACACCGGATTCTATCCCTCATTCCCCGGCCATTACCCGGGGTCACAAATGACAGACTTGCCCGCCTCCATATGATTCTCGTGAAAGGAATGTGGTGTCATCTTTGCCCGCCATAACTGGTTCTCGTTAAAGGATTTAAAGTACATTCATTTCAAATACACAGCAGGGCCTCGAAAGTCCTCCTCCTGTATTGTTATTTTTGGTCACTACCTCGGGGCGGTCGGGCGTGCATGCCTGCCCGCTGCCCTCCTTGGATGTGTAGTGGTAGCCGTTGCTCAGGCTCCACACCGGATTCAAACCTCTCATTCCCCGGCCATTACCCGGGGTCACAATGGCAGACTTGCCCGCCTCCACAGGATTCTCATTGTAGCGGTACTGAACAAGTACACAGCAAGTAGAAAATGTAAATTAAAAACAAAACGTAAGCTTTTTAACAATGCCATGGAAAGTTGAGAAGGAAGTCACACATTACCTGACATCACTGAGTGAGGAAGAGCAATCACGCCATGTTGCGCAACTTGGAGACATATCGGAGACCAAGCGGCAGCTGCCTCTAGCGTCTGCTGCAGGCCCGGCCGGAGACTTCCTGTATTTTCTGCTCTCCCGCCGGCCGCCGCGCATACCGGGAGGGGAACCCCGAGGTGAGTGAGGGAGGATAGGAGTCGGGCCCCCCACCCGGATAGCTACCCACCCAGCTACCTTACCCACCCACCCGGCTACCTTACCCACCCGGCTACCTAACCACCCTGCCGGCTACCTACCCACCCACCCAGCTACCTACCCACCCGGATACTACCTACACACCCACCCGGATACCTACCTACCCACCCGGCTACCTAACCACCCACCCGGCTACCTACCTACCCACCCCGCTACCTAACCACCCACCCGGCTACCTACCCACCCGGCTACCTAGCTACCCACCCGGCTACCTAACCACCCTGCCGGCTACCTACCTACCCGGCTACCTACCCACCCACCCGGCTACCTACCCACCCGGATACCTACACACCCACCCGGCTACCTACCCGGCTACCTACCCACCCACCCGGCTACCTACCCACCCGGATACCTAACCACCCACCCGGCTACCTAACCACCCGGCTACCTAACCACCCACCCGGCTACCTACCCGGCTACCTAACCACCCACCCGGCTACCTACACACCCACCCGGCTACCTACCCACCCAACAGGCTACCTACCTACCTACCCACCCGGCTACCTACCAACCCACCAGGCTACCTACCTATAGACCCACCAGGCTACCTACACACCCACCCAGCTACCTAACCACCCACCTACCCACCCACCAGGCTACCTACCCACCCACCTACCCAGCCACCCACCAGGCTACCCACCCACCCGGCTACCCAGCCACCCACCAGGCTACTTACCCACCCGGCTAAGGGCTACCTACCTACCCACCCGGCTGCCTACCTACCTACCCACCAGGCTACCTATCTACCCAACCACCCATGGGAGCTGCGCGCCGGATGGAGGCTGGGACAGGAGGTCTGCTGCTGCAGGTGAGTAAATGGTTTTTTTATTATTTATTTTAGCAGGTGTATGTTCTGGGCAGGTCTGCCACATGATTGCGTGTATGTTCTGGGCAGGTCTGCCACATGATTGCATGTATGTTCTGGGCAAATTTGCTACATGATTGCATGTGTTTTCTGGGCAAATCTGCTGACATGATTGCACGTATTTTCTGGGCAAATCTTCTGACATGATTGCACGTATTTTCTGGGCATATCTGCCGACATGATTGCACGTATTTTTTGGGCATATCTGCTGACATGATTGCACGTATTTTCTGGGCATATCTGCCTACATGAGTGCACGTATTTTCTGGGCATATCTGCCGACATCACTGCACGTATTTTCTGGGCATATCTGCCGACATCATTGCACGTATTTTCTGGGCATATCTGCCGACATCATTGCACGTATTTTCTGGGCATATCTGCCGACATCATTGCACGTATTTTCTGGGCATATCTGCCGACATCATTGCACGTATTTTCTGGGCATATCTGCCGACATCATTGCACGTATTTTCTGGGCATATCTCCCGACATCATTGCACGTATTTTCTGGGCATATCTGCCGACATGATTGAATGTATTTTCTGGGCAAATCTGCCGACATGATTGAATGTATTTTCTAGGCAAATCTGCTCACATTATGTGTATTTTCTTGAGAAAACCTGCACAATTATGTGAATTTTCTGGGGAAACAGTCACCAAAACTTGGGCCCACTGTCTTTGCGTTGCACTTTTCAAGGGAACCTGAGGTGAGAATAATATTGAGGCTGCCATATTTCTCTCCTTTTAAGCAATACCAGTTGCCTGGTTGCCGTTCTGGTCCTCTGCCTCTTATTCTTTCAACCATAGACCCTGAACAAGCATGCAGCAGGTCAGGGGTTTCTGACAATATTGTCAGAACTGAGACGATTAAGCTGCATGCTTGTTGCTGGTGTAATTCAGTTTATTACTGCAGCCAAATAGATCAGCAGGGCCGACAGGCAACTAGTATTGTGTAAAAGGAAATAAATATGGCAGCCTCCATATCACTCTCACCCCGGGATCACTTTAAATTACAGTTAGCTCCGCCCTTATCCGGTCATTGCCACGCCCATTTTTTGCCGCGGCGCTACGCGACGCAGGTTCTATCCACACCCAATTTTTGCCGCGGCGCGCAGGTTATCGCCACGCCCATTTTTTGCCGCGGCGCAGGTCAGGGGGGCCCACAATTGATATTTTGCACAGGGGCCCACTGCTGCCTGTGTCTGCCACTGATCGGAACGCCACTTTTGCGCAATCGCCAGTAATCCCCAGTGACCGTGCAATGCTAAATGCTCTCATTCACTTGAATGGGAGAGTTTAGCCTACAAGTACCAAATGCTTGGCGGTAAACGCCGCCAAGCGTCCACTTGAACCGGCCCTAACATGTGCATTGTTATGGTAAATCCCAGACTTAAGGCTGGTTCATATGGGCGTTAAACGCAGCTTTGGTGTTAGTCACTCAAGGGCTGTCCAACCCTACCATAAGGTAGGTTTGTCGGTAGCAAAAAAAAGGTTGTTAGCAGTTTAGGCAGTAGCTTCCTGAATGAGAAATGAATATTGATTAAGTACACTTGTTTTGTATTGGTTCACAATAGTATTTGGTTAAAATGTTCTTGCAAACCAAACAGTTAACTATCTTTTCAATTTCTTTTATTAGGACTCAAAGATTGGTTCATCTAAAGATACATTAAATTTGGATTGGTTAGTCTGAAAAACTTTGTATTAAATATATCATAGTATATCATAGTACATACTGTAAATGTTAGTGCCCAGGTGATAACTAGGCAATTTCAAACACATTGATGATTTAAAACATTAAAAAGTATGGATGTGTGGAATGGAGAGTAAAGGGAATCATTTATTAGGTGGATACCACAGTGATTTATAGAATGCTGTTAAACGTTTTCAGTCAGAAAGTGATTTTTTTGGTCCTGTGAGGTTGCTTGCTATAAATGATTGAGAGAGGAAGCTTGTCTGGAGGGGATACTGCAGGAGAGAGATTTGACAATATGGGGATTATCTTCTTATAAACTGGACTTTCCTTACTTTTGTTATTACTGATTATTTAAAAGTTATGTTCATTTACACAATGGAATGAAACTTGTAAAATTTTGCAGCATTAACATAGGCTTTTTGGCACGTGACGTGTCAGTAAGTGGCACGTGTCAAAAAGTATTTTAACCACTTGAGGACCTAGGGCTTTCTACCCCTTAAGGACCGGCCACTTTTTTTCCATTCAGACCACTGCAGCTTTCACGGTTTATTGCTCGCTCATACAACCTACCACCTAAATGAATTTTGGCTCCTTTTCTTGTCACTAATAAAGCTTTCTTTTGGTGCTATTTGATTGCTCCTGCGATTTTTACTTTTTATTATATTCATCAAAAAAGACATGAATTTTGGCAAAAAAATGATTTTTTTAACTTTCTGTGCTGACATTTTTCAAATAAAGTAAAATTTCTGTATACATGCAACGCGAAAAATGTGGACAAACATGTTTTTGATTAAAAAAAACCCATTCAGTGTATATTTATTGGTTTGGGTAAAAGTTATAGCGTTTACAAACTATGGTGCAAAAAGTGAATTTTCCCATTTTCAAGCATCTCTGACTTTTCTGACCCCCTGTCATGTTTCATGAGGGGCTAGAATTCCAGGATAGTATAAATACCCCCCAAATGACCCCATTTTGGAAAGAAGACATCCCAAAGTATTCACTGAGAGGCATAGTGAGTTCATAGAAGATATTATTTTTTGTCACAAGTAAGCAGAAAATGACACTTTGTGAGAAAAAAAAAAAAGTTTCCATTTCTTCTAACTTGCGACAAAAAAAAATGAAATCTGCCACGGACTCACCATGCCCCTCTCTGAATACCTTGAAGGGTCTACTTTCCAAAATGGGGTCATTTGTGGGGTGTGTTTACGTTCCTGACATTTTGGGGGGTGCTAAATTGTAAGCACCCCTGTAAAGCCTAAAGGTGCTCATTGGACTTTGGACCCCTTAGCGCAGTTAGGCTGCAAAAAAGTGCCACACATGTGGTATTGCCGTACTCAGGAGAAGTAGTATAATGTGTTTTGGGGTGTATTTTTACACATACCCATGCTGGGTGGGAGAAATATCTCTGTAAATGACAATTTGTTAATTTTTTTTACACACAGTTGTCCATTTACAGAGATCTTTCTCCCACTCAGCATGGGTATGTGTAAAAATACACCACAAAACACATTATACTACTTCTCCTGAGTACGGCGATACCACATGCGTGGCACTTTTTTGCACCCTAACTGCGCTAAAGGGCCCAAAGTCCAATGAGTACCTTTAGGATTTCACAGGTCATTTTGAGAAATTTCATTTTAAGACTACTCCTCACGGTTTAGGGCCCCTAAAATGCCAGGGCAGTATAGGAACCCCACAAATGACCCCATTTTAGAAAGAAGACACCCCAAGGTATTCCGTTAGGAGTATGGTGAGTTCATAGAAGATTTTATTTTTTGTCAAAAGTTAGCGGAAAATGACACTTTGTGAAAAAACACAATTAAAATCAATTTCCGCTAACTTGTGACAAAAAATAAAATCTTCTATGAACTCGCCATACTACTAACGGAATACCTTGGGGTGTCTTCTTTCTAAAATGGGGTCATTTGTGGGGTTCCTATACTGCCCTGGCATTTTAGGGGCCCTAAACCGTGAGGAGTAGTCTTGAAACGAAATTTCTCAAAATGACCTGTGAAATCCTAAAGGTACTCATTGGACTTTGGGCCCTTTAGCGCAGTTAGGGTGCAAAAAAGTGCCACACATGTGGTATCGCCATACTCGGGAGAAGTAGTACAATGTGTTTTGGGGTGTATTTTTACACATACCCATGCTGGGTGGGAGAAATACCTCTGTAAATGGACAATTGTGTGTAAAAAAATCAAAAGATTGTCATTTACAGAGGTATTTCTCCCACCCAGCATGGGTATGTGTAAAAATACACCCCAAAACACATTATACTACTTCTCCCGAGTACGGCGATACCACATGTGTGGCACTTTTTTGCACCCTAACTGCACTAAGGGGCCCAAAGTCCAATGAGTACCTTTAGGATTTCACAGGTCATTTTTGTTTCAAGACTACTCCTCGCGGTTTAGGGCCCCTAAAATGCCAGGGCAGTATAGGAACCCCACTAATGACCCCATTTTAGAAAGAAGACACCCCAAGGTATTCCGTTAGGAGTATGGTGAGTTCATAGAAGTTTTTATTTTTTTGTCACAAGTTAGCGGAAATTGATTTTAATAGTTTTTTTTCACAAAGTGTCATTTTCCGCTAACTTGTGACAAAAAATAAAATCTTCTATGAACTCACCATACTCCGTACGGAATACCTTTGGGTGTCTTCTTTCTAGAATGGGGTCATTTGTGGGGTTCCTATACTGCCCTGGCATTTTAGGGGTCCTAAACCGTGAGGAGTAGTCTTGAAACCAAATGTCGCAAAATGACCTTTGAAATCCTAAAGGTACTCATTGGACTTTGGGCCCCTTAGCGTACTTAGGGTGTAAAAAAGTGCCACACATGTGGTACCGCCGTACTCAGGAGAAGTAGTATAATGCGTTTTGGGGTGTATTTTTACACATACCCATGCTAAGTGGGAGAAATATCTCTGTAAATGACAATTGTTTGATTTTTTTACACACAATTGTCCATTTACATAGAAATTTCTCCCACCCAGCATGGGTATGTGTAAAAATACACCCCAAAACACATTATACTACTTTTCCTGAGTATGGCGGTACCACATGTGTGACACTTTTTTGCAGCCTAGGTGCGCTAAGGGGCCCAACGTCCTATTCACAGATCATTTTGAAGCATTTGTTTTCTAGACTACTCCTCGCGGTTTAGGGCCCCTAAAATGCCAGGGCAGTATAGGAACCCCACAAGTGACCCCATTTTAGAAAGAAGACACCCCAAGGTATTCCGTTAGGTGTATGGCGAGTTCATAGAAGATTTTATTTTTTGTCACAAGTTAGTGAAAAATGACACTTTGTGAAAAAAAACCAATAAAAATTAATTTCCGCTAACTTTTGACAAAAAATAAAATCTTCTATGAACTCGTCATACACCTAACAGAATACCTTGGGGTGTCTTTTTTTCTAAAATGGGGTCACTTGTGGGGTTCCTATACCGCCCTGGCATTTTACAGGCCCAAAACCGTGAGTAGTCTGGAAACCAAATGTCTCAAAATGACTGTTCAGGGGTATAAGCATCTGCAAATTTTGATGACAGGTGGTCTATGAGGGGGCGAATTTTGTGGAACCGGTCATAAGCAGGGTGGCCTTTTAGATGACAGGTTGTATTGGGCCTGATCTGATGGATAGGAGTGCTAGGGGGGTGACAGGAGGTGATTGATGGGTGTCTCAGGGGGTGGTTAGAGAGGAAAATAGATGCAATCAATGCACTGGGGAGGTGATCGGAAGGGGGTCTGAGGGGGATCTGAGGGTTTGGCCGAGTGATCAGGAGCCCACACGGGGCAAATTGGGGCCTGATCTGATGGGTAGGTGTGCTAGGGGGTGACAGGAGGTGATTGATGGGTGTCTCAAGGTGTGATTAGAGGGGGGAATAGATGCAAGCAATGCACTGGCGAGGTGATCAGGGCTGGGGTCTGAGGGCATTCTGAGGGTGTGGGCGGGTGATTGAGTGCCCTAGGGGCAGATAGGGGTCTAATCTGATAGGTAGCAGTGACAGGGGGTGATTGATGGGTAATTAGTGGGTGTTTAGGGTAGAGAATAGATGGAAACACTGCGCTTGGGTGGTGATCTGATGTCGGATCTGCGGGCGATCTATTGGTGTGGGCGGGTGATCAGTTTGCCCGCAAGGGGCAGGTTAGGGGCTGATTGATGGGTGGCAGTGACAGCGGGTGATTGATGGGTGGCAGTGACAGGGGGTGATTGATGGGTGGCAGTGACAGGGGGTGATTGATGGGTGATAGGTGATTGGCAGGTGATTGACAGGTGATCAGTGGGTTATTACAGGGAAGGACAGATGTAAATATTGCACTGGCGAATTGATAAGGGGGGGTCTGAGGGCAATCTGAGCGTGTAGGCGGGTGATTGGGTGCCCGCAAGGGGCAGATTAGGGTCTGATCTGATGGGTAACAGTGACAGGTGGTGATAGGGGGTGATTGATGGGTAATTAGTGGGTGTTTAGAGGAGAGAATAGATGTAAACGCTGCGCTTGGGTGGTGATCTGATGTCGGATCTGCGGGCGATCTATTGGTGTGGGTGGGTGATCAGATTGCCCGCAAGGGGCAGGTTAGGGGCTGATTGTTGGGTGGCAGTGACAGGGGGTGATTGATGGGTGATAGGTGATTGGCAGGTGATTGACAGGTGATCAGTGGGTTATTACAGGGAAGGACAGATGTAATTAATGCACTGGCGAATTGATAAGGGGGGGGGTCTGAGGGCAATCTGAGCGTGTGGGCGGGTGATTGGGTGCCCGCAAGGGGCAGATTAGGGTCTGATCTGATAGGTAACAGTGACAGGTGGTGATAGGGGGTGATTGATGGGTGATTGATGGGTAATTAGTGGGTGTTTAGAGAAGATAACAGATGTAAACGATACATTTGGGAGGTAATCTGACGGCGGGTTTGCGGGCGATCTAATGGTGCGGGTGGGTGATCAGATTGCCCGCAAGGGGCAGGTTAGGGGCTGATTGATTGGTGGCAGTGACAGGGGGTGACAGGGGGTGATTGATGGGTGATAGGTGATTGGCAGGTGATTGACAGGTGATCAGTGGGTTATTACAGGGAAGAACAGATGTAATTAATGCACTGGTGAATTGATAAGGGGGGGTCAGAGGGCAATCTGAGCGTGTGGGCGGGTGATTGGGTGCCCGCAAGGGGCAGATTAGGGTCTGATCTGATAGGTAAAAGTGACAGGTGGTGATAGGGGGTGATTGATGGGTGATTGATGGGTAATTAGTGGGTGTTTAGAGGAGAGAATAGATGTAAACAATGGATTTGGGAGGTGATCTGATGTCGGATCTGTGGGCGATCTATTGGTGTGGGTGGGTGATCAGATTGCCCGCAAGGGGCAGGTTAGGGGCTGATTGATGGGTGGCAGTGACAGGGGGTGATTGACGGGTGATTGACGAGTGATTGACAGGTGATTGACAGGTGATTGACAGGTGATTGACAGGTGATCAGGGGGATAGATGCATACAGTAAACAGGGGGGGGTGGTCTGGGGGGGGGGGTCTGGGGAGAATCTGAGGGGTGGGGGGTGATCAGGAGGGGGCAGGGAGCAGGGGGGGGATAAAAAAAAATAGCGTTGACAGATAGTGACAGGGAGTGATTGATGGGTGAGTAGGGGGGTGATTGGGTGCAAACAGGGGTCTGGGGGGTGGGCAGGGGGGGTCTGATGGGTGCTGTGGGCGATCTGGGGCAGGGGGGGGAGAAATCAGTGTGCTTGGGTGCAGACTAGGGTGGCTGCAGCCTGCCCTGGTGGTCCCTCGGACACTGGGACCACCAGGGCAGGAGGCAGCCTGTATAATACACTTTGTAAACATTACAAAGTGTATTATACACTTTGTATGCGGCGATCGCGGGGTTAACATCCCGCCGGCGCTTCCGTATAGCCGGCGGGATGTTGCGGCGGGCGAGCGGTGACAGGCGCCGGCGGAGGATCGCGTCACGGATGACGCGATCGCTCCGCCCATGCCCTTAGAAGGACCGCCGCCTCTGTGGGTGAGCCGGTCCTTCAGGGCTCCACTTCCCGGCCGCCTCTGTGCGTTAGGCGGTCGGGAAGTGGTTAAATGTTTGTCACGTATTTAATTAGTGCTTAACAAACTGTTGTTGATTTCACATTAGCAGTGAATTGACAGCTTACAGAATTTTATGAAAGTTTAGTGACCCTTTCCAAAGCAATGTAGGCATTTTGTGTGTTGTTTTTTGGTTTATGACATGGCCCCGATGGCTCCCCTATTAGTCAGCCAGCGGTAAGGTCTATGGGATAATGAAGCATGTGTTGCACTGCAGCCGGTGTTGGGAGCATGATTCAGGAGAGAAAAGACAGACATCCAGCTAGTTAGTGGCAAGTGCAACTTTGAGGTGCTCAGGGCAACAGACAGTTGACTAATTAGTGCTGGTCCACACAGACAGCTGGTTCCCAACGACGGCTGTGGCGCTCATTGCTTATTGCTGTCCATTCAGATGAGAGGACAGCCATTGGTACTATTGCTTACCATCATTTGCGCAACTGCCGCATTTCGATCCTGATTTTTGCCATCGTCTGCCTGACACTTAGCGGATCCTGAAAGCAACATGTTGCTTCCAGGATAGTTTACTGCCACATTTCTATGCCCAACCTGACCCACCCCCCCTCTCCGCGGGGAGGAAAATCACTGCATGCTGGGAAATGCCTCCTAAGGCCAACAAGTGCTTGCAGAAAACTATTTGGAAAAAGACGCCGGGTTGCTGTGGGTGGCTGGTTCAGACGTCCGTCAGAACCAGCCCATAGTGCTGTCGATATGATAGCATTCAATAGCTGCATAACCAGAAACTAACACAGATATTTAAGTAAACCTGTAACTTTAAGGGAGAGAGATTCAGAGACTTACCTCAGTAGATGGAAGCCTCTGGATCCTTTATCCGGCAACCACTGGATGCAAGACCCTCTGCAAGTTTGCGCCAGCACTTCCATCCATGAACGAGCGAGGGTGCACTGCACAGACGCAAGACACCTCACACCTGCATAGTAGGATGCAGCCGCTCAGGCTCAGTAAAAAAAAACAGTCCGTGCAGCTCAGTGCTACTGCACAGCTGCAAAGCATCAGTATGGCCATGCTCATTCACAGAGGAGACTGCGGCCATGCTTACTCTTCACCAAGCCCTTGTCGAAGAGGTTCAGGGATTTCCGGTGCTGGATTGGTGGAGGTGAGTGGGAACATTCAGAGGCTTCCCTGTACTGAGGTAAGTATCTACATGGAGAACGATCCCCAGACATGATCTACCCTGTTATATAAGAAGTGGGAATGAATGCTTGGTATCAATGGTGACAAATGGTACATGAACTACCTACAGTAGGATCTCTTTATTAGTTCCAATGAATGGCAATTAGGTGGTACATATACCACCCAATGCATGGCACACAAGCCACAGGACTGGTTAAAGTGCTTTCAGCCTTTCATCCTTCCTCTTTTTCTTTTTAATGCTTCCTTTTGTCGTAAAAATACTGCGTGCATGTCAATAATATCTCATATAATATAATATGTTTTGTGTCAAAAGTACAGTATATTAAGATTTATTAGTTAAATGCTCAGTAAAGAGAAGCTGATCAGAAGTACAGGGAATCTTACAGATGATAAAGATCATCTGGTTAATGCCTTCTTCAGCAGGGGAGTTATTCATAGCCTGAGTACTGAAGGTGTGAACTCTAATAGGAACCTTTCTGCCATGGCATATTATATCTTTAAACACATTTCTATTTTCCTACTTGATATAGGTGGTTAATTTATGTAATGAAGGTGCAGTAAGTGGAAAGCGTGTTACAGCACCCTGGGGTTCTCCGCCATCTCACCTGCTTCCTGCTGGGATGATGCTTCCTGAATAATTATTAATGGAAGCTTGATGAGCATGACAGAAATCTTTGTAGTGGCGGTGAGTGAAGTTTTTCAGAAATATGCTTAGCCCTTCAAGTTTGGAAAAGCATGGATTTATTGCTGATATACAGTATAAGAAACTTTGAAACTTCTTGAAATCCCAGATTATTTTAGAGACTGCTGAGCTATCCATAAGTCTGGAACAGTGATGAGCAAAAATGCCAATATTCTTTTTGCATACATTTTTGCAAAAATAATGTTACATTCGATATGCCATCGAAAAAAAAGTTTTGGGGGTTTTGGTTTTTTTTTGTAGTTTTCACGCTTTCTGCCAAATTTTGCTGTAAAAATATAGATTTTTTGTGTTTTTGCGGTAAAAGATACTGTACTAAAATATTGTTTTTCTGCGTTTTTTGTGCTTTTTTGCACATTTTCTCTGTAAAAATATTGATTTTTCAAATTTTTGTGAAAATGTTCTCAAAATTGAAAATAGCTTTTTCAATGAGAAAATGGTTTTGGCAAAAATTGCAAGCAACAATGGTCTGGAAGCTTTGATCCATGGGAATCAAATCAACTGCTGACAAATATTTGTGTGTGTTTTATACTGGTCCCCTGCAAATCTTGATCTTATCACTGTTAATGCTCGTACACATGGTTGATCACCATCTCAGTGCAAAATGAGGACCCAGAGTGCAAAATTTGCCACATGTGAGCACTTTATATAGTGTGATAATTTGCCCTCATTCAGTTACAAATGACTAACACCATATATCGTCCGAACCAATCCGCTAGAACAGATCGGTCTATATGCATGATAATGTCTGGGTTTTACCATTGTTAGCACACATCCTTTTAAACGATTTTCTTGCCAACCAGTTCATCATTTGATTTGGGTTACAGCAGTCGAGGGTGTGGTTGTACAGATGTCTGGACCATTAATTGCTTGCAGAAATGTATCTGATGTATGCGTCATCTCCCCTACATGATGAACATCCATAGTAACAATGTCCTACTCCAACAGTGAGGTAAAAAAGCTCTTGGGCATAAGCTCTATACGCACGTTATATCTTTGTTGCCCACAACAATTGTTCCTAATCATTTAAGTTGACAGATAAACAATGAATTCCACAAGATGTTGGAAGCATTCCATTGAGATTCTGTTCTATGTTGGCAATATTGTGTCACTCTGAAGATTTGTTACCTTCACTTTTGTGCTACGAATCTCTCATTCTTCAACATCCCTAACCTCCACCAGCAGGATGGATTGATGCTGTTGACACCAAATATTGATGCCAATATCTGTTTTCATTAGCAGAAGTTGAGGGTCACAGACCAGTTTTCTTTATTCTAACCTGTGCTCACTGTAGCACCTGGTCTATGCTCTTGGCTAATAGAAGTAAACCCAACATAGTTCCATGTGTGTATTGCATCCTGAGAAGCTGTCCATCTAAGTCACTGTAGCATTTCTGTTAGCTTGACCCAGCCTAGCCATTCTCTTCTGACCTCACTCATCAACAAGGTGGCATTTTCATATGTAGAACTATTGATTATTAGCTTTTCCTTTTTTGCATCATTTTGAGTAAACACCAAATATTTTTGTGCATGAGAATCAATCAAGTCATAGTCAAGAAGATCACCAGGAAAACATTACACACATACTGTACATTCTTACATTCTTGTGTTGAATAGGATTATTATCTAATGCTCCTGAGGTTATTATTTATTTATTTATTGTATTTATAAAGTGCCAACATATTACGAAGCGCTGGACATTAGTTAAGGTTACAGACAATATTTAGGAATGATTATTAGTGAGGAAGTCATTTATAGGCCAATGGAGGAGTGGAGAGGGCAGTTAGGACTTATGTATTAGGTCAAATCTGGAAAAAGGAGAGTGCAAAAGTTGGACTAATATTGAGAAAACTAAGATCATGGCATCAAGACCTATTCCCTCCTGGCATATAGAGGGAGAAGAAAACAGTATCAGACATTTGCTCATCTGCAATTAACGTTTTCTCCCGAGTTTTCTCCTAAGTGATATTTTTAATCTTGTCAATAAAATACCTTTTAAATTATCAGCAAGCAAAAACATACTTAAAATAATTCTGATAGTATTTTTACACCTACTGTGTGGTACTTTTTCAATTTCAAAGTGCTGAAAACATATTATAAACAAGATGAAAAATAATCTTCTAGGAGAAAACTCAGGAGAAAAAGTTAATTACATATGGGCTGTTATGGCCGTTACATAGGGGATGTCCCTAGGACTGCAAGTAAACCTTAAAGAGTAACTGTTAGCCCCCAAAATGAAATTTAAATCTCTATTGCAAAGTTTTATTAACTTTTTAAGTGAGCCAAAAAGGCAATGCAGAAGTTAAAAATCAATCTAATTTTTTAACTATGTAGCCTTTTCCCCAAGCTCCGGACGCAAAGCCGCATATCAGATACTGCTGAGCATGCAGAGCATGCCTATGTCTGCCCGACCCTCCTCTCCCCCCCAGGACCAGGTGCCGATATATTCGCACCACAAACAGCTGACCGCTCTGACACGGAGAGAGAGCGGGAGCACTTCCAGCGCCGCCACCGCAGAGCAGCCGCCGCCGTGCATTTTATTTTTGGGGCTAACAGTTACTCTTTAAAGAAATTAACTCTGACTGTTCATTGGAGGAAGTGATGTGGAAGATGAAGCTGAAATACTTTGAAAACACAATGAGAAGCCTGGACTCATTGGAGAATACCCTGATGAAACATTGAGGCCAAAAGGAGGTGGGAGCAGCAGAGATAGTATCATGGAAGCAACAAACATGAGCTTGAACAAGCTTCGAGAGGCAGTACTAGAGGATAGAGGGGCCTGGCATGCTGTGGTGCATGGGGTTGCAAAGAGTAGGACACAACTGAATAGCGTCTGAAAAACAACAAATTAGGTCAAAGATATACCGTGGGGCAATGGAGTGATTTGAAGGCAAAGCTTGATTTGATTAGATTTCCTCATGCATAAACAGGAGTTAATTAACTAATACAAATGTCTAAACTTTGCATGCATCCTTTAGACTATTTCTTTCATTGCTTTTTTTAACCACTTCGGTCTACCTGGACGGATATATCCGTCCAGATAGACTGCACAGCTGCTTGTAGGGCCGTGCGCGCTCCCACGTGCGCTTCCGCCGCCTTTGGCTGCCCCCGAGTAGAGATGGCCCGAACCTCCAATGTTCGGCTCGCGAACCTTCGCCAAACGTTCGATTCGTGCGAACTTTCGCGAACTGCAATAGACTTCAATGGGGAGGCGAACTTAGAAAACTAAAAACATTTATGCTGGCCACAAACGTGATGGAAAAGATGGGTCTAACACCTGGAGAGGGGCATGGCGGAGTGGGATAGAGGCCAAAAGTACCGGGGAAAAATCTGGATTTGACGCAAAGCATCGTTTTAAGGGCAGAAATCACATTAAATGCTAAGTTGCAGGCCTAAAGTGCTTTAAAAAATCTTGCATGTGTATACATCAATCAGGGAGTGTAATTAGAGTACTGCTTCACAATGACACACCAAACTCACTGTGTAATGCACCGCAAGCAGCTGTTTGTGTAGTGACGGCCGTGCTGGACTGGTGCGCACCATGGCCAGAGTGCAGGCTGTGGCGGTTTCCAAGCCCAGCCAGAAAAATTAGGCAGGCATGTACACGCACCAGAAAAATTATGATAGCGGCCTTAAAAATTCAGAAATCCGCCTGGAGTCCTGGACCCTGTTGGTGGTGGCGAAGAAGGCAGTCAAGCAGCCTGCGGGCAGAGGTGCTGTGTAGGGAGCGACTTAGTCTTCAGGCGGGCAGTGGCCCTCTGGGATCCATGCCTCATTTATTTTGATAAAGGTGAGGTACTGAACACTTTTGTGAGTCTGACTTAGGCGACTTCTCTTCTCAGTGACAATGCCTCCAGCTGCGGTGAAGGTCCTTTCTGACAGGACACTTGAGGTAGGGCAAGACAGAAGCTGGATGGCAAATTGGGACAGCTCTGGCCATAGGTCAAGCCTGCGCACCAGTAGTCCAAGGGTTCATCACTGCTAACAGTGTCTACATCCACACTTAAGGCCAGGTAGTCGGCTACCTGCCGATACAGGCATTGGTGGAGGGTGGATCCGGAAGCGCTAAGGCAATGCGTTGGACTGAAGAATGTCCGCATGTCCGACATCACCATGAGATTGCTGGAGCGTCCTGTCCTTGCCTGCGTGGACATGGGAGAAGGATTACTGGCAGTGGTACCTTTATTGCGTTGTGCTGTGACAACACCCTTAAACACATTGTAAATCATAGTTGTCAGCTTGTTCTGCATGTGCTGCATCCTTTCTGCCTTCAGGTGAGTTGGTAACATGTCCTTTGTGCCTATACCGAGGGTCTAGTTGCGTGGCCACCCAGTACAGCTCATTCCCCTTGAGTTTTTTATATATGGGGTTATTTTTGTGGCCAAATAGTAAAACTACATCTACATTTTTTTTTTATATATACACAATAAATGTAATTTAAAATCCCCTGTTTAAACCCCCACTCCGAAAAAACCCAAATACATTTTTTAATAAAAAAAAAATTACAATAAAAAGAAAAAAACAACATAAATAGTTACCTAAGGGTTTGAACTTTTTTAATATGCAAGTCAAGCGAGTGTATCACTATACTTTTGATGGTCCTCCTAATTGCAGTCATTATGAAGGGTGCTCTCTTTACCAAAATATGTGTCCACTATAAGGTTTTCATCTTTGAAGCCAGTTTGATACAAAATGTTTGCATTGTGGAGCAATCTGATGCTCCTGCCACTTCCCACAGCAACCCAAAAAAACTACAATCATTTGACCGTGTGGCAGAGTGCGGCGATAGGGTGATATGCATAGCGCTGCCCCCCGCTCAGTGATGTACTCCCTGCTGGACAGGAAGTACATCACTGGGATGTGCCGCGATGCACCACGTTCCGTTGTTTACACTTACTATGTTGCCCATTAACTTGCATTGCTGCATAATCCATGCATGGAGGCTGTGCCCAGGCTGTGCATTGGGATTACGGGGATTGGATACTTCTGGCGCATCGCGATACAACGCTGTAAGTGTGAATGGCTCCATTCATTTTATTTATTTGTTGTATTTATAAAGCGCCAACATTTTACGCAGCGCTGCATTCACTCATTGCATTTCCATTGCGATTACTGTGGTAATACGGTAACGCAATGCACACTTGCAATGCAAGTATATGCTAAACTTGGTTGCAAAATTTAGCAGACATGTCCATGACAGGTTAATTTTAGAAAATAAATGTTTGTCTATGAACTACTAACTCACAGAGCTGGTCTTGTTACAAAGGATGTGAAAGGTTAATTTGTGCTGTGATGGAACAGCATCTCCTGGCAGGCATATGTAAATCAGCAACCTATCAGAAAGATGGCCAGGAGGAGGGTGAACAGATAAGAACACAGAACAGTGTAATCATTGCCCTCTGCTTCCCAGACTCGCTTTCGCAGCTGTTGTCATTTCTGCATGAAGGAGACTGGTGAGAACTAGATCTGTTAGAATATGTCACACATTGTATGTCACCTGGGTTGAGCCCACATTTAAGACCAAAATAAACTTTGTATCCAAAAGGGGCCTTTTGCTTATAATGAAACAGGCCTTTCTACAAATTAAGTAAAGAAATAAATAAAAAGGTGTGGAGATATATTGAGGTGCTGATGATATTAAGGATAACAGGAACATATTTCCTTCATTTTTTTGACTGTATCATATGGGATTGTCTGTTAGCCAGTCTTCCTGGAATTCCGTATAAAGTGTAAATTACCTATCATTGTCTGCTTCTAATTAGGAGACCCTTAATTAGACAGTTGCTGTGAAGCCTATACAGGTGGTCAGACCATGTTGTCTGAATAATGTCTCAGAGGTGTATTGTGTTTGGGAGAAATTGTCACCTGGACTAGCTGCAGGATGCTTTGAAGCAGATCACACAGGACATCCTGCTGCAATGTGAAAGCCTTAATCAATTGTCACCTGTAGCCTGGGGAGATTGAAGGTGAAGGAAGTCTTTTGTTGGGGGTGGGTACTATAGTGGATGTTGGATCTCTGGAAAAGGAATTGCTTTGAAATCTGTAAGTGTCAACAGGATATTTGTTGTTCTCAAGATTATGACAAGCGTTCGGTGATGTCACAAACGGGAAAAGTGCAATAGTTCATGGGGGCTAGACACTAAATGCCCCAGGGGACACTTCAGACTATTTAAGCTGACCCAGGACAGCCACCGATATCTGCTCTTGGAGTTAGCGCATAGCTAGAGTTGATCTCGACTTCTGGTCGAACAAGCGGCATGCTCCTGCCGACAACGTTGAGACCTTCAAGTTGGTAACGTTTTTTTTAATCCCCATTTTTATTTTACGCAAATATCCGTGTGTGTTATCTTTGTAACTTTTATCTTGTAACAATTTTTACTTTGTTTTTTGTAATCATTTGTATATATTAAGTTCTGCACTGTTCTATGTTTTTCTGGAATATTAAATTATTATTTAATAAGCTTGACTTCTGCCGTACTAAACTAACACTCATAGCCTAAAGGAGACTGCAGTGTAGCTGTGTATAAGTCCGTGCCTAGTTGTATGTTTGAGCAACACTACCATATGAAATTGTAATTGCATTGTGTGTGGGGGCGTTTGTCATACGTTGGCCTAAAGCGCGCAGCTGACCCAACGTACGAAACGCCAGTGCGAGTAGCTAACAGTATCGTTCGGAACGACTGTTAGTGGTTTTGCTGCACGACAGTGTAACTCGCATTACAAGTCAGTGTCTGATTGTGCTGTGTTACTGTACAACTGTACTGTGTGTGTGGGTGCGTGGCGTTCTCGTATTCGGCCTAAGTGCAAAGCTGACCCAAATACGAAAACGCGGAGTGCGCGCTGAGGACTCGACAGCAGAGTGGAAGTGTCTAGCAAACCGCTAGTGGTGGCAGTGAGAGGTGTTCTGAGGGGTCCCAGCCTTGTTTTAGCTTGACTAAGGTTGCTTCCCCTCTCAGTCTGGTCAAACCCGCAGTCGGGAACCGTATACGCAGGCGTGCCCCGGGCCGGTTCCTGACATAATTGGCTGGCAGTGGTGGCATCGTTTAGTACATTAGTATGCAGTTTAGCTCGCTATTCTGAGTACTAAAGGCTGGAAGCTTGCTAGAAGCAACTAGCCTACAGAAGTCTACTCAGTGCAGAATCTATATACGTTTTTTTTTTGTTCAAAGATACACACTTGGTGTTTTGCTTTCCCTCCCCCCCTTTTTTTTTGTCTTTTTATTTTTTGCAACACGATGGCTCAGAAAGCAACCAGCTATGCAAGGCAAATCAAAGAAATACTACTCAACCTGTGTGAGCACAAAGGCATCGAGACGGTGAGCGGCCAGACTAAGGAGCAGTTAGTTCGGGCCCTCGAGGAGTATGATGAGGCAGAGCAAGCCCGTGCTTCAACGTCAGCGGATGCAGCTCACGACACGCCAGAGGAGGAATCGCTCCCGCCACAGAATGCGAGGGGAGACGATGTCCTGGATGATCCACCGAACACAGAGATGACATCTCTGGAAGCTGATCTACAGCTATTGAACTCGGCTGATCCCGAACTGCGCCTAAAGCTGTTTCTGGAACATTGGCAAGCAGAGAGGGAACAAGCTGCCCAGCGATGCCAGGCCGAGAGTGAAAGACGCCGGGCAGAGGAGGGGAGAGCTGAACGGCAACACCAGCTGGAGCTGGCTAAACTTCAGCAGCAGAACCGGTCTGCTGGACCCGCAGAACGCGAAGGTGAGCGAGTCCACAGAATCCCCCTGGATAAGTTCCCCACTATGGACAAGGACTCTGACATAGACACTTTCCTACAGGGGTTTGAAAGGACTTGTCGGCAGTATGGGGTGCCCCGTGAGCAGTGGGCAAGATATCTCACACCAGGGCTCAGAGGCAAGGCCCTGGAGGCAGGGGAGGACTGGCCTGGGGGGATGGGAGGCGTTTGCCCCCCGGGCCGCCGCCTGCTCACACATGGAGGGCCGGTGGGGCAGCATGCCTGCCACTGCCCGCTGGTAGTATTTACAATACCAGCGGATCTGCAGCGTCCCTGCTGTTGCGATGGCTACAGAGTGCAGAGAAGTGTAGGGGGCGGATGCTTCCAGTCGGCCGGGATCACATGGGGCCGGGCAGCCAATGAGGAAGCAGAGCCGCTCATACCATGTGATCGGAGGGCTCCGTAAGCTGGAGTCAATTGGCTTGTGAGCTGTCCTGCTCTCTCTCTCCCTGGCGCGATATTTAACTCTGTGGCCTGACAGGGAGGGAATGTGAAGAGCAGCTGCAGAAGCCTCGCAGAGAATTCCTGGCAGCACAGACGACAGAGTGCAGCTTGTGCTGCTGAAGTCAGGCTGGATTGCACAGGGAGACTGCTGTGAATACACAGCACGTCTGAATCCTGTGTGCAGGAGACAGGAGTTCGCTATAACTGCAAGGATGTGCAGTGAAGGCTGGTGATAAAGTTGTCATTCTTCTGCTTTTTTTTCTCCCCCTTTCATCTCCTGCTCTGTCTCTCCACCCCCCTCTGTTTTCATACCCCCCCTCCTCCCCCTCCATCTTGTGTTCTCTTTCCCTCCCCCCTGTGTTTTCATATCCCCCCTTTACATCTCTACAGCACACTCTCCCTCCCCCTCTTATCCTATACATAGTAATGTGACTCCTTGTCCTCAGAGGATCTCACACTCTAATCCTACCATAGTCATAGCCTAATGTCCTACCATATTATTATTATGTATTTATACAACAGTGACATCTTCTGTAGCACTTTACAGAATACTTAGTCATGTCACTGGCTGTCCTCAGAGGAGCTCACACTCTAATCCTACCACAGTCATAGTCTAATGCCCTACCATATTATTATTATTATGTATTTATATAGCACTGATACCTTCTGCAGCACTTTACAGAGTACATAGTCATGTCACTGACTGTTCGCAGAAGAGCTCACAATCTAATCCGACCATAGCTGTAGTCTAACGTCCTACCATATTATTATTATTATGTATTTATATAGCACTGACCACTTCTGTAGCACTTTACAGAATACTTAGTCATGTCACTGACTATCCGCAGAGGTGCTCACAATCTAATCCTACCATAGCCATAGTCTAATGTCCTACTATATTATTACGATGTATTTATATAAATAGCACTGACACCTTCTGCAGACTTTACAGAGTACATAGTCCTGTCACTGACTGACTTTAGTCAATTTAATCTTTGTAATATTGTAATCAGTAACCGTAACCTGATACTTAATTTCATCCGCTTTTCTATAATTCTGCTCTCAAATTCCTAGCATCACCCTAAGTTGCCCAAAAGCCTAGCCTTTAATCTTTTCTAACCGCCTTTATGTTTCTTTTATCTAACTTTAACTCCCTTTTTGTTTGTAAATTCCTAAAGGCCCATACACACGTCGGATTTCCGCGAACGAAGGGTCGTTTGAACGTCCCGTCGTTCGCCCGCGAAATCGGGCGTGTGTACAGACTATCGTTCGTTTGATAAGAGTGAGTTTGTCAAACTCACTCTTATCAAACGAACGATAGTCTGTACACACACCCGATTTAGCAGGAGAACGACGGGACGGTCAAACGACCCGTCCGCGGAAATCCGACGTGTGTATGGGCCTTTACCCAGATCTATCAGTTTCCCTAACCTCCCCCCCCCTTCTGATGACTCTATCCTAACCTTGCTGTTGTCATGGGGTGGCTGGTGATAGTGGTACAAATCTGGCCCTACTGCCGGTAGGCACACAGGGATCCTTCACAGCATGCCAGCAAGCCAGCCCTGAGCCCAGCATCACTGCCAGCTTGGCCTGCATCATTGCAGCATAACCACCAGCCAGGCTGCAGCATAACTGCCAGCCAGGCCAGCACAGCATCACAGCCAGGCCAGGTAGCCCAGCAAGCACAGCATCACCACAAACCTAGCACAGCATAACTGCCTGCCGAGCACAGCGCCCAGGCCAGCTGAGGATAAGACAGAAGCCAGGTGGGAAAAGTCTACCTATTTTAAATACTGCGTATTTATCATATTTAAGTTACATCATTGCTAGGTTCATGTACATTTGACCCCACCCATGACCACTCCCACTTTCTTGCTGCATAACCACGCCCATTTTTGGCGCGCTTCCTCTCCCTTGGTGCCCAGGATCTTCCAGGATCCTAGCAACGCCCCAGCAGTGAACCTGGGCACTCTGGCTGTCGCTCAGTTCAATGGGGGGGCATAAGGCCACCACCCCTTTTCAAGCAAAATATTTGATTTCACTGGAAAATGTATTTAAAATGTGATTGAGCAGCAATGATGGAGCATCAGTTTCCAGCAGATTTGATCACAGTGATCGAATCTGCTGTGGAAAATCAATTAGTGTATGAGCAGTTCACTATATACATTTGGGCTCGAGAAAGATATGGATTGGGGCTGGGACTAACGTGAAAGGGCCTCTAGGTTGTGTTTCCCCCCAGGCCAAAAGGTCCCAGTCCTCCCCGGCCTGGAGGCGTTTGTGAGTCTCCCCCAGGAAGAAGAAACAGACTTTGAGGCAATTAAGAAAGCCATCATTGCGCGATACCACCTCACGCCAGAGGTGTATCGCAAACGTTTCAGGACAGTGCAGCGTGGTCCTAATGACAGCTACCTGGATCATGCTTGCAACCTGCGCAATGCCTTCCAGCAGTGGCTAAAAGGACTGTCAGTTAAAACCTTGGATGCCCTGCAGGAGCTGATGATAAAAGACCAGTTCCTACACACCTGTCCTGTTGAGGTCCGGCTGTTTGTGCTGGATCGAGAACCAAAGACAGTGGATGAGACTGCGGAAATGGCCGATGCCTACACCGCCCATAGAGCACCTGAGTCCCGGAGGACTACTACGCCCAGCTGGAGAGAAGAACAGATTGCTAAACCTGTTTCACCCAGCACCCAGAGGAGGCAAGCACCGCTGTCTCCTGGATTCAAGCAACCTGACACTCGGAAATGCTTTGTATGTGACAGGGTGGGTCATATCAGCACGACTTGCCCAGAGAGGAAGAGGGAGGCCCCAAAATCCAGTGAGGCCTCAAACGCCAGTGAAGTCCCAATGGCTTTGTGTGCTACCAGGAATGCCACTGGCTATGCAGAGAATCTGCAGCTTGTCACGGTTGGGGGTACAGTTGCCACTGGGCTGAGAGACACTGGAGCATAAGTGACTTTCATACATCCCAGCTTGTGAACCCAGAGCAGTACATACCTGGGAAAATGATTGCTGTCAGAGGAATTGGGGGTGTCACCCCAGCAATACCCACCGCCTTGGTCCACCTGGATTGGGGGGCCGGCAGCGGACTGAAAGAAGTTGGGGTAACTGACAAAATCCCCACCAACGTTTTGCTGGGTACTGACCTGGGACGGTTAGTGGCCCGGTATGAGCCTGCTCCAAACCCTGTGGAGCCCGCCTCCCCAGCAGAAGTTCAGGACTCTTGCAAGGTACTGTTTGATAATGCTGTGCAAGTGGGGAGTGCTGGCGAGGCCCCAGGGGCTACGGACTGTATGCTAGGAGCCAGCCCTAGTGAGTCTCCAGTGCCTAGGCCTGGAGTGGGACATGTTGATACAAAGAATGCAGAAATTGATAATGTCATTTATGACGCACGGACTATCGAGGCGATCGATGCAGGAACTGTTGATGATACTTGTGAAGTGCTGAGTAGCAATGTGTGTAATGATACCGATAATGTGGATGTTTTCGGTGATGTTCTAAATGTCAATATGTATAAGACGGATAATGTTGATATCATATGTGTTGTGCTACATAATGATGCTTGTCCTGTAGACACTCCATCGGCTGCAGGAGTAACCAGCAATGGTCGCTGGGCTGCAGCAGGTGGACTGTCCACTGAAGGGGCAGACAGCAACAGGCCAGATCTTCCTCCTTCAGATGTTTTCAAGACCAAAGGTGATGTGGTTTATGATATGTGTAATATGGGCACTCCCTCCGCTGCCGTGGTAACCCGCAGCGCTAGCGAGTCTACAGCAGAGGGACTGTCCACTGAAGTGACAAATGTTGCTGGGTCAGCAACATCCACTTCGGAACCTGTCTCTGAGGGCCCAGGAGCCTCTCCGTCTGCAGCCTTCCTAGAATGTGTGACAGGCAGCACTGAGCTCTTTGGGGCTGTTCAATTTGACAGCAGCCTGGAAGAGCTCAGGGGGCTAGCCAGCAGGTCACCAGTTGGGAGGGGCGGGCTGAGAGGGTTCTGGGAAGTTATTCCCTCGGAGCTGTCCGAAGTGGAGGAGGCAGCCCGGCAGGGAATCGTTCCCCAAAGGGACCGAGAGATAGCTCCTGCCACTATAGAGAAAGTGCGTGTAGCGACGGTTGGAACCCTCCCCCAGCTGCAGCACTGTCTCTATGGTCGCGAATTCACGGTCGTCACTGACCCACATTCCCCTGGTTGGTTACGTCAGGTTGCCAAGGGCAACGACACATTGCAGCAACCTGACCTAGCTTTCCAGTCGTGTAGCTTGGAGCTAACTGACAGGTAGTGTTGGGCGAACACCTAGATGTTCGGGTTCGCGAACGTTCGCCGAACATCGCCGCGATGTTCGGGTGTTCGCGCCGAACTCCGAACATAATGGAAGTCAATGGGGACCCGAACTTTCGTGCTTTGTAAAGCTTCCTTACATGCTACATACCCCAAATTAGCAGGGTATGTGCACCTTGGGAGTGGGTACAAGAGGAAAAAAAATATTTGAAAAAGAGCTTATAGTTTTTGAGAAAATTGATTGTAAAGTTTCAAAGGAAAAACTGTCTTTTAAATGTGGAAAATGTCATGTTTCTTTGCACAGGTAACATGCTTTTTGTCGCCATGCAGTCATAAATGTAATACAGAGAAGAGGTTCCAGGAAAAGGGACCGGTAACGCTAACCCAGCAGCAGCAGCACACGTGATGGAACAGGAGCAGGCGCAGGAGGAGAAGGCCATGCTTTTTGAGACACAACAACCCAGGCCTTGCATGAGGACAAGAAGCGTGCGGATAGCATGCTTTTTACCGCCATGCAGTCATAAATGTAATAAAGATAAGAGGTTCAATAAACAGGGACCGGGCGTCAACGCTAACCCAGCAGCAGCAGACGTGATGGAACAGGAGGAGGCGCAGGAGGAGAAGGCCACGCTTTCAGGTGCAACTCAGGCCTTGCATGAGGACAAAAAAATGTGTGCGCAAAGCAATGCAATGAGTAGTTTTCAGGATACAATGGGCTATTCGGAGGAGCTATTCCCACCCCCACAATCTTCTACCTGTGAAAGGTCAATGGAACAGCCACAAATGTTGTGCCCGGATTCACAACCTTTTTCTGTGGAAAATGCACCTCGCACTGAAATGCAAGGCGAGGCCGAGGATGAACATGACGTCAACAACTCAACATGACGCAAAATGGGGGCGGAACAGAAAGCTGCTTTCAATGTTTTGAAGGCCTTAATTGCCTCCGGTGGCCAGTTAGATGCATCATTCATCACACCCAAATCCCAGAGCAATGTGTGCAGGAATTTGAATCTCAGGAGGTGTACCGAGATCATCTGGACAAGTGACCAAGTGACAAGTGACAAAGTGACCAGTGACAAAGTGACAAAGTGACAAAATGACAAAGTGACAAGTGACAAAGTGACAAGTGACAAAATGACAAAGTGACAAAGTGAGAAGTGACAAGTGACAAAGTGACAAGTGACAAAATGACAAAGTGACAAGTGACAAAGTGAGAAGTGACAAGTGACAAAGTGACAAGTGACAAAATGACAAAGTGACAAGTGACAAAGTGACCAGTGACAAAGTGACAACTGACAAAGTGACAAAATGACAAAGTGACAAAGTGACAAAGTGACCAGTGACAAAGTGACAACTGAGAGGTTGTTCTGGGAAGCTCCACTGCACTCAGTCGCATATGAGGAGAGGTCTCGTCGGGACTGCTGATCCTCCTCAGCTTGCTCAAAGCCTTGAGGGTTCCTGAAGATCCTCTGCTTGGAGTTCGCCGGGGTTTAGCTTGGTGTCGGGGTCGGCGGCGTCCTCCTCACTCCAACGTGGCAGATCTTCTGTTGAAGGAAAAAAAAAAAACATTGTTAAAAGTCCAGTACCGCTTCTGAAGGACTCACCAAGAGATGCAGGAGCGCTTCAATCTAGCGCACCATCGCTCGCTGGGTGATGTCCCTGCCTACGCGCTGGAATTCTACGCTGCACATGCTAGCACGCTTTTGCGCAGTGCCGAGGCGCATTCCAGCAGCTAGTAGCTACCAAGCTTCTGTGGATCTGATTGGGCCACCATGTTGGATCTCTGCCAAGTCCTCCAAAATGTTGAGCAATCCACGTTGCATGACTGAGCAGTGACAACTCTACAGTCAGCATTACAATACCACTGCTGTGTTTACTGAAGAAATCAATGTTGAAGATGGAAACCGCTGGCATGATGCAAGTGGGGGATTCTGAAGATGAAAACGATCAGCGTGATGATACCAACATCAGGCAACCTGCCTCAGGAAACGCTGGTCCCAGCTATGACAAAGAACAGGACGAGGAACAGCTGGAGTTGGAGCAGGAATTGGATGCCCCCACTGCCGAGGGACAGAGCGGTGCACGTTGGACTTCCACAATTTAGCGGGAAACGACAGCGGAAGAGGAAGAAAGTGATGCTGGTGACGAATATGGTGCATCACAACAATCACAACTCTTACAAGAACATGAAGACAGAGGAGTCTGGCAGGACTCTCTGGCACACATGGCTCAATTCATGCTAGACTGCATTGAACGCGGACGCGCATTATTCACTATTCATTATTATTCATTATTCTGGAATCTGGACAACACCAATTACTGGGTTTATACCCAGTTTATACAAACACAATGTTAAAAAACTGATTGAAGAAAGTGTCAGACAGGTCAAAAATGGAACAATTCCAGCAGGCCCTTGAGGATGGAGACTTTAGAGAGGAGATTGACATCCTCCTCCTTCTCTAGCCAGTTGTACGCCGACAGACTGACTTCAGCAAACCCAGGAGGACCAGGAGGGCAGCAAAGAACACAAGCTGCTGCTAGTGCCGAAAAGGGAATGGTATTGGCAGTGTCCTTGGAGTGGGAACATTTTCTGACACCCATGCAGCAGCCCACAGAACAGCAATCGGGCAGTTCCACGTCCTCCAACACCAATCGCCTGGAGAAGATGGTCAAGGTCCAGGACTACATGTCAGATGGCGTAGCTGTGTTGAACAATCCATCTGCAGACAGACGGTGAGTGTGACAGGCAGCACAGAAGGACCATGGCAACTCACTCATAGTACCACAGTTTGATAGTGCTGCCCAAAAAATTATATGGATCCGTGGACCCGGGCACTGCGGGCAGTACTGGGAAGTGGGAACGCAGATTTTAGTACCTAAACACACGATACATGTTTTCCGGGGTCGGACTCTGAGGCACATACAGATGGTCCCGATCATCATCGTCATCATACAACTCTTCTCCTGAGTCTGACCCACCCACCACCTCTGCCACCCCAACATCCCCAGACACAGACCCCTCATCGTCCTCAACATTAACTTGGGATGCTGGCCTGAGCCAGACCTCCTCCTCCACATCAGGCCCCATCATCTCCTCAATGGCAGCCCTCATTAATCGTTCTGGCGACGGACCGATGGACACAACATTCTCCTCCGGAGAGGGCTGCTGCTGACCACTGGCTGCTGGGGTGGATGTTATAGCTTGCGTGGGGCGTTGGCTGTTGCTGTTGTTGGGAGTGCTGGTCACAGCGGAGGTCTCTGAGGAACTCATGGTGAGCTCATATAGTGGTTGGCGGTGAGTGGAGTATTACTGATCCCAGCAATATACACACTGACTGGCAGAGTACGCAATGCTATATAGTCTGGCTGAGCGGTGTACACAGAGTGGCAGTACACACAATGCTATATAGTCTGGCTGAGCCGTGTACACAGAGTGGCAGTACACACAATGCTATATAGTCTGGCTGAGCGGTGTACACAGAGTGGCAGTACACACAATGCTATATAGTCTGGCTGAGCCGTGTACACAGAGTGGCAGTACACACAATGCTATATAGTCTGGCTGAGCCGTGTACACAGAGTGTCAGTAAACAATGCTATATATAGCGTGGCTGAGCGAGGTACACAGTGGCAGTACACACAATGCTATATAGTCTGGCTGAGCGGTGTACACAGAGTGTCAGTAAACAATGGTATATAGTCTGGCTGAGCGGTGTACACAGAGTGGCAGTAAACACAATGCTATATATAGCGTGGCTGAGCGAGGTGCACAGTGGCAGTACACACAATGCTATATAGTCAGGCTAAGCCGTGTACACAGAGTGTCAGAAAACACAATGCTATATATAGCGTGGCTGAGCGAGGTGCACAGTGGCAGTACACACAATGCTATATAGTCTGGCTGAGCCGTGTACACAGAGTGACAGTAAACACAATGCTATATATAGCGTGGCTGAGCGAGGTACACAGTGGCAGTACACACAATGCTATATAGTCAGGCTAAGCCGTGTAAACAGAGTGTCAGAAAACACAATGCTATATATAGCGTGGCTGAGCGAGGTGCACAGTGGCAGTACACACAATGCTATATAGCCAGGCTAAGCCGTGTACACAGAGTGTCAGAAAACACAATGCTATATATAGCGTGGCTGAGCGAGGTACACAGTGGCAGTAAACAATGCTATATATAGTGTGGCTGAGCGAGCGGTGTACTACTGTTCCCAGCAGCGACACACAATGACTGGGGGGGACCCTGGCTAGCGTGGCTGGAGAGCGAACTACCCTGCCTGCCTACCCAAAGCTAAACCCACAGACAAATGGCGGAGATATGACGTGGTTCGGGTATTTATTTACCCGAACCACGTGACCGTTCGGCCAATCAGAGCGCGTTGGGGCCCGAACCACGTGACCCGTTCGGCCAATCACAGCGCTAGCCGAACGTTCGGGGAACATTCGGCCATGCGCTCTTAGTTCGGCCATGTGGCCGAACGGTTTGGCCGAGCACCGTCAGGTGTTCGGCCGAACTCGAACATCACCCGAACAGGGTGATGTTCTGCAGAACCCGAACAGTGGCAAACACTGTTCGCCCAACACTATTGACAGGTGGGGAACCCTCCTGAGGATGCTGAAGGGTTATCCCACCCGGCTAGGCCGTCAATGTAGGCTTTGGCAGGATGATTCGTTAGACTCGCCTGCAAGCGCTATCTGGACGGGGAGCAGTCATGGGAATGCTGATGGGCTGTCCCGTCAAGCAGAATCAACAGTGTAGGTGCAGGCAGGATGAACTGGGAAGATTGTCTGCCTTGCACCAAGTTAACGGCGGAGGTGTGGAGATATATTGAGGTGCTGATGATATTAAGGATAACAGGAACATATTTCCTTCATTTTTTTGACTGTATCATATGGGATTGTCTGTTAGCCAGTCTTCCTGGAATTCCGTATAAAGTGTAAATTACCTATCATTGTCTGCTTCTAATTAGGAGACCCTTAATTAGACAGTTTCTGTGAAGCCTATACAGGTGGTCAGACCATGTTGTCTGAATAATGTCTCAGAGATGTATTGTGTTTGGGAGCAATTGTCACCTGGACTAGCTGCGGGATGCTTTGAAGCAGATCACACAGGACTTCCTGCTGCAATGTGAAAGCCTTAAAGAGAACCCGAGGTGTGTTTAAAGAATGTTATCTGCATACAGAAGCTGGATCTGCCTATACAGCCCAGCCTCTGTTGCTATCCCAAACCCCACTAAGGTCCCCCTGCACTCTGCAATCCCTCTTAAATCACAGCCGTGCTGTGAGGCTGTGTTTACATCTGTAGTGTCAGTCTCAGCTGCTTCCCCACCCACTGCATAGCTCCGGTCCCTGCCCCCGTCCCTTCCCTCCAATCAGCAGGGAGGGAAGGGATGCAGGCGGGGACTGGAGTTCTGCAGGAGGCGGGGAGAGCAGCAGACTGACACTATAGAGATAAACACAGCCAGCTCTGACAAGCTGTTTGTCAGCAGCGTGGCTGTGATTTATGAGGGATTGCAGAGTGCAGGGGGACCTTAGGGGGTTTGGGATAGCAACAGAGGCTGGGCTGTATAGGCAGATCCAGCCTCTGTATGCAGATAATCTTTTTCAAACCCATCTCGGGTTCTCTTTAATCAATTGTCACCTGTAACCTGGGGAGATTGGAGGTGAAGGAAGTCTTTTGTTGGGGGTGGGTACTATAGTGGATGTTGGATCTCTGAAAAAGGAATTGCTTTGAAATCTGTAAGTGTCAACAGGATATTTGTTGTTCTCAAGATTATGACAAGCGTTCGGTGATGTCACAAACGGGGAATAGTTCCTGGGGGCTGGACACTAAATGCCCCAGGGGACACTTCAGACTATTTAAGCTGACCCAGGACAGCCACCGGTATCTGCTCTTGGAGTTAGCGCATAGCTAGAGTTGATCTCGACTTCTGGTCGAACAAGCGGCATGCTCTTGCCGACAACGTTGAGACCTTCAAGTTGGTAACGTTTTTTTTAATCCTCATTTTTATTTTACGCAAATATCCGTGTGTGTTATCTTTGTAACTTTTATCTTGTAACAATTTTTACTTTGTTTTTTGTAATCATTTGTATATATTAAGTTCTGCACTGTTCTATGTTTTTCTGGAATATTAAATTATTATTTAATAAGCTTGACTTCTGCCGTACTAAACTAACACTCATAGCCTAAAGGAAACTGCAGTGTAGCTGTGTATAAGTCCGTGCCTAGTTGTATGTTTGAGCAACACTACCATATGAAATTGTAATTGCATTGTGTGTGGGGGCGTTTGTCATACGTTGGCCTAAAGCGCACAGCTGACCCAACGTACGAAACGCCAGTGCGAGTAGCTAACAGTATCGTTCGGAATGACTGTTAGTGGTTTTGCTGCACGACAGTGTAACTCGAATTACAAGTCAGTGTCTGATTGTGCTGTGTTACTGTACAACTGTACTGTGTGTGTGGGTGCGTGGCGTTCTCGTATTCGGCCTAAGCGCAAAGCTGACCCAAATACGAAAACGCGGAGTGCGCGCTGAGGACTCGACAGCAGAGTGGAAGTGTCTAGCGAACCGCTAGTGGTGGCAGTGAGAGGTGTTCTGAGGGGTCCCAGCCTTGTTTTAGCTTGACTAAGGCTGCTTCCCCTCTCAGTCTGGTCAAACCCGCAGTCGGGAAACGTATACGCAGGCATGCCGCGGGCCGGTTCCTGACAAAAGGTATTAATAAAAATAATAAAAAAGTGACTGGGACCATTGTAAAGACACCCTCCCCTTCACAGTAGCCCCATTAGTGCCTTCTTCTTCATAGTGACCTATATCAGTGCCGCATTCATTATAGTTCCTCCTCGGCAGCTATTGCACTGAACAGAGCTCCAAAGGAGTAAACAGAAGGAAGAATAGTCATTGGGTGCAGACACAGCCAGACACTTCCAAAAATATATTATTTGCATGGAATAAGGGGCAGACGTAGGCCTGTGCAGGCCGTGCAGCTGCACAGGGGCCCCATGCCCTCTGGGGCCCATGCAGGTTCACCACTGTTAGGATATGATTATTCTGTAGGCTCTTCTATGCGTATTTCTCTGTGATATTTGCAGGTGACCCAGTCATACATAAGTATGTAATGTGTGCTACATTAACACAGTGCCTACAGAATGTAACCTAGATTCATGTACTTTTATGTTATCGACATTATTTGGATCCAGCCGTAATCTGATATGATTACGGCCATTCACATGGGGCCCCTTTATTTATTCGGCACAGGGGCCCACTGTTGACTTTGTCCACCACTGCATGCAATTGAGGAGGATTGTCTGTCTGTTCATTTAAAACCAATCCAAGGAAAAAATTGCATTCTGGAAATTTTACAAACTTTAATTTATAAGCGGCAGAGATAGTCATGCCTAGCTTTTTGGGCTGAGTTTAGTCTAACGTGTATACATTTTTTGCACAAGCTACCTGTCTATGGAACCCTGTCTATTGCACCATCAGCAAGGATAACATGAAAAAGTGCAGTGTTTTAATATGACTGAAAATGGTCTGGAAGTAAACCCACGTGGAGTAAAACACTAGACAGTTAACCTCCCTAGCGTTCTGGATGAGATAGGCTCGTCCAGAGACGCCGGAGGTCACCGCTCAGGCCCCGCTGGGCCGATTTGAATAATTTTTTGTTTTAAAACACGCAGCAAGCACTTTGCTTGCTGCGTGCCTTACCCGATCGCTGCTGCCCACCGCCGATCCGGCGCTACCCGCTGCGATACAGCGCCCCCCAGCCGAGACCCCGTGCGCTGCCTGGGCAATCAGTGCCAGGCAGCGCTGAGGGGTGGATCGGGTCTCCCTGTGACGTTACGTCGTCGCCGACGTCAATGACGTCACGACGTGCGTCGCAATGGCGACGGGGGAAGCCCTCCAGTAAATCCCGTTCAGAACGGGATTTCCGGACGGGCCATTGCACCGGCGGAGATCGGAGGGGTGGGAGGGATGCCGCAGGGAGGGGCGAATCATGTAGCTAGCGCTAGGCTAGCTACATGAAAAAGAAAAAAAATATGTGCAAAAAACGTTCCCGCGGCCACAGGGCCGCGGGTATCAGAACGCCAGGCAGGTTAAGCTACGTACACACATATGACAATGATCGTTCGCTGTGAACGACGAACGATCTTTTAATTAATGAAAGAACGACTTAAAGGGACACTTAAGTCAAACAAAAAAAATGAGTTTTACTCACCTGGGGCTTCCAATAGCCCGCTGCAGCTGTCCGGTGCCCTCGCCATTTCCCTCCGATCCTCCTGGCCCCGCCGGCAACCACTTCCTGTTTCGGTGACAGGAGCTGACAGGCTGGGGACGCGAGTGATTCTTCGCGTTCCTGGCCACAATAGCGCCATCTATGCTGCTATAGCATATATCATATACCATATAGCAGCATAGAGGGTGCTAATGTGTCTGGGAACGCGAAGAATCACTCGCATCCCCAGCCTGTCACCGAAACAGGAAGTGGCTGCTGGCGGGGCCAGGAGGATTGGAGGGAGACTGCGAGGGCACCATACAGCTGCAGGGGGCTATTGGAAGCCATAGGTGAGTAAAACTCATTTTTTTTTGTTTGACTTAAAGGGAAGGTTCAGGGAAACCTTGAAAAAAATAAAAATCCATATCCACTTACCCGGGGCTTCCTCCAGCCCGTGGCAGGCAGGAGGTGCCCTCGCCGCCGCTCCAGAGGCTTTCGGTCGTCTTCGGTGGCCGACCCGACCTGGCCAGGCCGGCTGCCAGGTCGGGCTCTTCTGCGCTCCACGGACGGGCTCTTCTGCGTCCCACGCGGGCGTGCTGACGTCATCGGACGTCCTCCGGGCTGTACTGAGCAAGCGCAGTAGTTTTCCTTTAAGTGTCCCTTTAAGCAAAAGTAGCTTTTAAAAGTGTCTAACGATCTGATCATTTGTTAATGAACGATCAGGAAGAACGTCACAGTAGAATACAGGAAAATGCGTCTTTTCTGCGATGGATGTGATGCCAACGAACGTTTGGCTCACGTTTAGCCATTATTATATATTCTGTACAGTGAAGATGTCACATACTGTTCCTGGAAGTGACATCATAGGAAGTTCCACCCGCATGTAACGAACGGTTCAAACTTACGTTACACTATAAAACTAACGTTGCATATATTACATTACAGTACGAGAACTTATACTGCAGGTATGTAGGTAAAGCATTTAGCTAATATAGCGTTGAAAACACATAAAAAAAAACCACTCTGTCCTGTTTTAGTGTCCATTAAAATTACAATTATGGTATAATCATGGAGCAATTAACGTTTCACAGGACACTTTCATAGAATGAACGTTAAATAACGAAAACCACGTGTTGTGCTTGCGCATTTAACCACTTGCCGACCGCACGCTTATACCGTGCGTCGGCAAAGTGGCAGCTGCAGGACCAGCGACGCAGTTCTGCGTCGCCGGCTGCAGGCTAATTAATCAGGAAGCAGCCGCTGCTTCCTGATTAATTCCTGTCAATTCACGGCGGGAGGCTCCGTGAATAGCCTGCGGGCCGCCGATCGCGGCTCGCAGGCTAAATGTAAACACAAGCGGAAATAATCCGCTTTGTTTACATTGTACGGCGCTGCTGCGCAGCAGCGCCGTAAGGTAGATCGGCGATCCCCGGCCAATCAGCGGCCGGGGATCGCCGCCATGTGACAGGGGACAGCCTGTCACTGGCTGCACAGGACGGATAGCGTCCTGTGCAGCACGGATCACCAGGGGTGGACAGGTAGGAGAGGGAGGGGAGGAATCTCGCCGCGGAGGGGGGCTTTGAGGTGCCCCCCCCCCCCCCCGCAACACCCAGCAGGCAGGAGCGATTAGACCTCCCCAGCACATCTTCTCCCTAATGGGGAAAAAAGAGGGGCGATCTGGTCGCTCTGCCTGCACCCTGATCTGTGCTGGGGGCTGCACAGCCCACCCAGCACAGATCAGCTAAAACAGCGCTGGTCCTTAAGGGGGGGTAAAGGGTGGGTCCTCAAGTGGAAAACTTCTATGGAGATATAACGAAATGCGCATGTCAAGCCTAGTATGAACAACTGTTTTCTAACGATGTACTCGTTTTGCAAACGATCGTCGTTTAAAAAAATCCGCCAAGGCAGATCTTTCGTTTTTAACGATCTAGCTCGTCCATCGTTTGGCTTAATGATCGTTGGAGGTTTTTTTAAAGGATCATCGCTTAAAATGATCGGGGAACAATCGTTTCAAACAGATTTGGTCGCATGTGTGTACGCACCTTAAGGCTTGGCCACACTGACAGACTCAGCAAGCAATATGCAGGGATATCAGACAGGAGCCACGTCTATGCACTCTACATACATTTCTGTGTGCAGTGCAAAACTGTCCTATTTAGTCTATCTCAGGGATGTCCTACTCAAGTCCTCAAGGGCTGAGGTCCTCTCATACAGAGTCAGGAAAGGTGTGGTTCATAAAATAGAACACATTCTTCATTTCTCAGTCCATCCTAAACACTGGCATGGGTATAGTCCTCGAGGATTGGATTTCGACACATGTGGTTTATCTGAATGAGGTCAGTGCTGCAACAGAGAGCAACACAGGTGTCATGCATTTTTGTAAAACACATGGCCATTTGCATTGTAAAGCAATGCGACATGGGGCTCAGGCCTTAATAGAGGGGTACTGTGTCATAATCTTGCAACACGTGTCATACATGCTACATGACTTCACGTCAGAGAGAGGAACAGGAAGGTCAGCTCACATCTCTGTCCTGTTGCTGACTGGAGCAGGAAGTAAGGAACATCCTCTCAGTAAAGAGGGAGCAATACAAATCTCACAAAGGATGTATTTCTACCCTCATTCTATTTGAAAAAGCCTAGAGGTAAAATTAATGAGCTCTTTCCATAATTTCACTTACATGGGGGTGGGGGGGGGTAGTAACCAGGTTCTTTAATTCATATACTCAAGGATCCTTAAAGGAGTCATCAGGGATAATTTAATAAAATAAGTGCTACTTACCGGGGGCTTACTCCAGCCCCAAGCTCCCAGCATGTCCCTCGCTCTAGCTCTACCCGCAGCCATTCGCCACAGCTTGCTCCCGGTCCCCGGCGATGACCTCCAGGTCGGCCTGTACCGTGCCTGCGCGAGCGGCGCTGTCAATCACCGCCACGTGGGCCGGAGCGGACTGCGCAGGTGCAGAACTACTGCGCCTGCGCAGTCCGCTTTGGCCCACGTGGTGGTGATTGACAGCGCCGCTCGCGCAGTGCAGGCCGACCTGGAGTTATCGCTGGGGACCGGGACAGAACTGCGGCGAACGGGTGCGGGTAGAGCTGCGGCGAGGGACATGCTGGGAGCTTGGGGCTGGAGGAAGCCCCCGGTAAGTTGCACTTATTTTATTAAATTATCCCTGATGACTCCTTTAAGCTTTATTTACTCTGTAAAGACAGAATTTTGCTTTTGAAAGCATTACAACAACAATATACGCATAAAAGAGCAAACTATCTTCTTCTGCACATCAATATAATTTTACTGTTCCTGTCACTTAAAATTATATTACACTCCACCTTGCTGCTGATATTCTTTTTCATCTAATTTATGCAGTGTTTTCATCATGGTAAAGTCAGCTACAATCATCAAACTATGCCATAAAAAGTAAAGTAAAGCAAACCAAAAAAAACAGGAAATTAAATGCTGAACAACAAACAATTTCTATGTCTGATTTGACCATTAAACTGAGAACTTGACATGTTCTGTCCACTCAGTGTTTGAAATTGAACAAATATTCCTACGAATAAATGAGCAACTCTTTGAAATCTCCTATGAAAGAGTAACAATTTCAGGCAATCTCCTCAACTGTCAGCTTTCACTAGCAGAGAGTGCTGACCCATATACACTGTCATGCTCTGTATACACGTGTCATTTATTTTATTTGTGTCTACTGCTTTAGAAAATCTGTCAACTCTAATGGAGGTTAATGTAAAAACTCACCTAAAAATAAAAAAAATAAAAAATGTGACAAATGATCATGTATTAAGTATTTGAGAATAAAATATTTCAGATAAAATAGTGCATCAATCTCCAAAGTGTCGGTGCTGTATTTATTGTGATGATGCAAAACAACATCATGGATCATCATGGATCATGGATCAAAAATAAGATTCCCAGAAGCATCAGCAGGAAACTACATAATTTCTAATGAAAAGTTAGGCACACACTCTGAAATAAGTTCTACCTGTGCAAATCTCATTTTACCCCATTTCAAGAGGACACAGGAAAAAAAAACACATTATGCCCACAATTCACTAAGATCATACTAGTGATAATAAGGCAGGTAAAAACTTATCATCGCACATCATACAGTATTTTAAGTGTTTATTCAATAAAGAAGCTTGTCTTATTAACATGTAGTGATACGCTTTCCCAACAGGAGTGTTGTCTTATCACTCTAGTCCTTAAATTATCACCTATGTAGTTATTCTGTAGTTATTCTCACACGCAGAAGATAGGAAGAGGAGGAGCACACATAGGCAGGATGTAGCTCCACCCCTTCTGCTGCCAGGATGATTACAGCTAGCTTGTGTATGACAGCCAGGGAAGGAGTGAGAGAGTGTGAGAAAACGCGGAAAAGCCGACGCAGGTGCTCAGAGCAAGGCGGCTGATTCCGCGTCTAACGTGGCAGTTTGCGTGCATAGGCCTACACCTGCTAGTATGGCCGAACGCGGAGAAACCGCCGCATGTCCTGAGAACAAGACTACTGATTCCGCGTCCAAAGCGGCAGTTTGCACGCACAGGCCTACATCTGTCAGTATGGCCGAACGCGGAGAAACCGCCGCATGCTCTGATTGCGGTGCGGCTGGTTCCGCGTCCAGCACGGTGGGTGGTACACAACACATGGCTGCTGTGGCTGGGACTGATAGTCCACACAGGTTCAGAAGGACGCGCGCGTTGAGAGGCAGAGCTTTTATGACAGACAGAAGAGAGTCAGCTGACCAAGCTGGTCAGCTGACAATTCAACCAGTTCCCATTGGTCCAGCACTTAGGGGAGGTGCTGGAGAGCGCTGTACTATATATATTGGGTGCTGGTCATTCTCTGGTTGTCTGCCGTTGTGATCACTACGTGGAAGCACTCAGACCTTTTTGACAGAATCTGTGTTATTCTCTAGACCAGTTCCAGGGTGTTGATGATCACGGACCTCACACCCCAGACTAGGAATACTGTATATCATCTCTGTTATATCTCAGACTAGTTCCAGGGTGTTGATGATCAAGGAGCTTACACCCAAGACTAGGACTTGTACTATAATTCTGTTATACTTCAGACTAGTTCCAGGGTGTTGATGATCACGGAACTCACACCCAAGACTAGGCATTGTTTATTATCTGTTATGACCTTCTGCTTTCCTGACCACTCTTCTGATCACTGATTTGGTACTTCGCTATATCTGATACTCTGTTGCCAAACCCTGCGTGTTTTAGGATTACCGAATCAGTCTCCTGTCTGTGTACCTTATCTGTCTGTGTGTTGACGACCTGGCTTGCCCGACCTCGAGAGCAATCTCCTCAGTTAAAAGATAGTTCACATATCTGTTAGTGACACCCCCCCCCCCCCCCTTGGTGTCACTCACACTCTGGTCCTTCCTATTCCCAGTCAGGTCACTCCCTTGGGAGTTCTCTGACCATAGGAAGGAACTTGTTCTTTGAGCAGTACCCCTTACTGCCTCATCACCTGCTTGGCAGGTGTGGTCCTCAAAGTATTACTGTTGCACCAAACACTCTTATCACTTAGGTGTCCAGAGGTTAGTGATATATCTGATTATTGATGATACTGCAGATCATCAATAATCAGGTATATATCTGCATTTTTGGTGATACTGCAGATCACCAATAATCAGATCCTCTCTGTGTTACACCGATCGTTACAGAGAGGATGTGGCTGTGTATGTAGCTGGGTCTGTGTGTGTTTCTGTGTCTGTGTGTGTGAATTTCTGTGTGTGAATTTCTGTGTGTGCGTGTGTGTGTCTATGCGTGTCTGAGTGTGTGCATGTACAGTATGTGTGGCTGTGTATATATATGCTTGGTGTCTCTCTCTCCTTCCCTCTCTGTGTGCCTGCTGTTGTATATTTCTCTCTATGCAGAGCCCCCTTCTGCATAAACTTTACATTACAGTCTGTACAATACTGGTCCAGGGACCACGGTGCGGTTACAACATTTGCATCCCCAATTGCAACACCACTGAGTTTGTAGTAACACTCCACTTAATGACAACTCAGGCCAGGTGATAATTCCTCACACACTTTACAGTTGTTATCACTTGCATTCCTATCAGTGAATTAACATCATATCTTTAACTTTATAATTCTGTTGTTATTTTAAGGTTTGAAACCTTAAAGGGACTCCGAGCAATGATTAAAAACAAAGTCTGAACTTACCTGGGGCTTTCTCCAGCCCACCGTAGGTCGAGAGGTCCCTCGGCATCCTTCTGGCTCCTCTCTCGGTCCCTCCGCAGAAATGACACCCGGCGGCTCACGGCAACAACGGGACTGAGTGTCGGGCTCCCTCTTCCTGAAAGATGACGTTAGTCGTCATCACCCCGGCTGCCTCGCTTCATCACGGCGGCCAGCGTGACAGTACTGCGCATGCATGGTTTAACTGCGCATGCGCAGTACTGTCACGCCGGCCGCTGTGATGGCGCGAGGAGGCCAGCATGATGATGACTGGTCATAAGCAGGGTGGCCTCTTAGATGACAGGTTGTATTGGCACTGAAGTGCAAGAAGCGCAGGTTGTTCTCAAAATCGTGACCAGGACATGGCAGCAGAGAACATGGGCATGTGATGTATTGGGTGCGTAGACCAATAAGACCGCAATACATTCTTTTTGACTAGACCCATGTTAAGGAGAAGGCCCAAAAAATGTTAAGTTTGGAAACTTGGAGTGGTTTCCACCAAAAAGGCTGGGTATGGTAGCTTCTCAGATTGGCGGTTGCGTATCGTGTGGCATAACGATTGGTCTCAGCCACAATTAAGTCGTAGAGATCCAAGGTGCAGAACAGATGAAAAAAGTCTAGGGCTGATCCTAGATTATCTGTCTTCACCTGGACTCCAGACTGGGCAGTGAAAGGGGGAGTACGGGTGTAGTGGAACCAGGGGATTGCCAATTGGGATTTGCCAGCACCTCTGGGAGACTATGGGTAGTACGGGCCCGTTTTGCTGGTGGCTGCGACTCGGGTCTTAATGCACGTGCCACCGAACCAGTTTGTACTACCATGCTGGTGCTCGCCACTTCACCAGGGTCTATGGTAGTACTGGTGCTAGGTCCAGGAGATGCTACGCTGCTGGTGCATGCTTCACCAAGAAAGCACGGATCAGTGCTAGCACCACTCTGCTGCCCTTGAGTCTGATCCTGCGCCACATGCGGTCCACTGACATGGGGTGTGGTATGCCTGGCTCTAGCCGGGACCTCAACCTCGTCCTTGCTATCGGTCAGAGAGCCACTGCTGTTCACCAGTTCATATTCTGAACCGGATAATTCGTTGGATGAGGCTTCCCAATCGCACTCACCCCACTGGGCCAGAATCTCGGCGGCCTCTTCAGCGGAATACCCCTTTTTTGCCATGGTGGAATGCTAAATTTAGGGGGTATTCCCCTGAGACTACCCAGAAAAAAAGAGCACCTACCTAGTAAAAGGGAGTACTTGTGAAGTAGAAAGCTGTGGTCACTGAGTTTTGATTAAAGAAAATCGCGCCACAGCTATTGTACAGTGTTTATTGCAGTGATCAGAAAAAAAATTCTGTCACTGCGGTGGGGCGGGCTGAATGCAAGTGCAGGCGAACGATAAGGCCTGATCGTTCAAACGCTGCATTTTTAGTGTATCCTAGTGACCTTAATATAGATCTGACTGCGATCAGTAATGATCACTTACAGATACTATATAGTAGCAGTAGCAATGCTGATTATCGACAGTGATGATGCTAATCAGCAACTAATTAGTGACTGCAGTGTGGTGGGCTGGGTGCTATCTGATGCTAACTACCCAATGAAGGGGCCTAGCTAAATAACTGGCCTAACTGTTAACACTAGTGATACAAAAAAAGTGACAGTTTTCACTGATCACTGTTTTTAGATCATTAGGATAGTGACAGGGGGTGATCGGGGGGGTTCTGAGGGGGATCTGAGGGTGTGGGCGGGTGATCAGAAGCCTGCAGGGGGGGGGGCAGATTAGGGCCTGATCTGATGGGTAGGAGTGCTAGGGGGTGACAGGAGCTGATTGATGATGGGTGTCTCGAGGGTGATTAGAGGGGAGGATAGATGCGATCAATGCACTGGGGAGGTGATCGGGGGGGGGGGGGGGGTCTGAGGGTTCTCTGAGGGTGTGGTTAGGTGTTTGGGTGCCCGCAAGGAGCAGATTAGGGTCTGATCTGATGGGTAGCAGTGACAGGTAGTGACAGGGGGCGACGGGGTGATTGATAGGTAATCAGTAGGTGATTACAGGGGAGAATATATACAAGTAGAACAGAGTAGTGTTCGCCACTGTTCGGGTTCTGCAGAAAATCACCCTGTTCGGGTGATGTTCGAGTTCGGCCGAACACCTGATGGTGCTCGGCCAAACCGTTCGGCCACATGGCCGAACTAAGAGCGCATGGCCGAACGTTCCCCGAACGTTCGGCTAGCGCTGTGATTGGCCGAACGGGTCACGTGGTTCGGCCCCCGAACGCGCTCTGATTGGCCGAACGGGTCACGTGGTTCGGCCCGAACGCGCTCTGATTGGCCGAACGGTCACGTGGTTCGGGTAAATAAATACCCGAACCACGTCATATCTCCGCCATTTGTCTGTGGGTTTAGCTTTGGGTAGGCAGGCAGGGTAGTTCGCGCTCCAGCCACGCTAGCCAGGGTCCCCCCAGTCATTGTGTGTCGCTGCTGGGAACAGTAGTACACCGCTCGCTCAGCCACACTATATAGCATTGTGTGTACTGCCACTGTGTACCTCGCTCAGCCACGCTATATATAGCATTGTTTACTGCCACTGTGTGTACACGGCTCAGCCAGACTATATAGCATTGTGTGTACTGCCACTCTGTGTACACCGCTCAGCCAGACTATATAGCATTGTTTACTGCCACTCTGTGTACACCGCTCAGCCAGACTATATAGCATTGTGTGTACTGCCACTCTGTGTACACCGCTCAGCCAGACTATATAGCATTGTGTGTACTGCCACTGTGTGTACACCGCTCAGCCAGACTATATAGCATTGTGTGTACTGCCACTCTGTGTACACCGCTCAGCCAGACTATATAGCATTGTTTACTGCCACTCTGTGTACACCGCTCAGCCAGACTATATAGCATTGTGTGTACTGCCACTCTGTGTACACCGCTCAGCCAGACTATATAGCATTGTTTACTGCCATTCTGTGTACACCGCTCAGCCAGACTATATAGCATTGTTTACTGCCACTCTGTGTACACCGCTCAGCCAGACTATATAGCATTGTGTGTACTGCCACTGTGTGTACACCGCTCAGCCAGACTATATAGCATTGTGTGTACTGCCACTGTGTGTACACCGCTCAGCCAGACTATATAGCATTGTTTACTGCCACTCTGTGTACACCGCTCAGCCAGACTATATAGCATTGTGTGTACTGCCACTCTGTGTACACCGCTCATCCAGACTATATAGCATTGTTTACTGCCACTCTGTGTACACCGCTCAGCCAGACTATATAGCATTGTGTGTACTGCCACTCTGTGTACACCGCTCAGCCAGACTATATAGCATTGTTTACTGCCACTGTGTGTACACGGCTCAGCCACACTATATAGCATTGTGTTTACTGCCACTCTGTGTCTGCTGGGAACAGTAGTACACCGCTCACCCGCCACTGTTTAGCATTGTGCTCTGTGTCGCTGCTGGCAATAGTGGTACACCGCTCACCCACCACTGTATAGCATTTCTGTACTGCCACTGTACTGCTGCCAGTCAGCGTGTACTTTAAGGATAAGTGAAATGAGGAAGAACTCCGGTGAAAGAGGGAGGGGCAAGGGAAGAGGTGTTTTCCCTGACGGTTCACGTACAGGCCACAGGGGAGCACCCAAGAAAGCCCACTCAATACCGCCCATGTTGTCCAGGACAACAACCCTCACAGATCCAAAAGAACAGGACCAGATAATTACTTGGATGACCTCTCAAGCGTCCAGCAGTGGGTTAGGCAGCACCAGCACATCACGCACGAGGTCCGAGTCCTCAGCCAGTTACAAGGAGCCAGTGGGCACAAAGCTGACACAACCGGCAGCGACACCACGCACACAACTGCCAGATAACCAGTCCGATGAATTACCTCAGGACACAATGGGGTATTCGCAGGAGCTATTCCCAGGCCAACAAACTTCCACCTTTGAAAGGTCAATGGAGGAACAGCCAGAAATGTTGTGCCCGGATTCACAACCGTTAACTGTGGGAAATGCACCGGGCACTGAAATACAACAAGGCGAGTCCCAGGACTTTGAAACCCAAATCCCAGAGCAAGTTGGGCAGGAGGGGTTGCAATTGCAGGAGGTCGGCCGAGAAGCTCTGGAAGACGACGTTGGAGTGAGCTGCGCAGAGGTTGTTCTGGGGAGCTCTACTCCACGGCAGCGGCCCCCCACAATGACATATGACGAGTTTGAGGAGATGGAAGAGGAGGGTATGGACAATGTGGACAGAGACCCAGATTTTGTTTGTGAACGAGAACATCGCCGTCGTAGCAGCAGCACAGATGAGTCTGTTGAAGAACCCACTGCTGCACGAGTTCGCCTTGTGCCACAAGGTAGGCGGCGCGAAATTTCAGGCACCACAAGCGTGGAAGTTCAAGTGAGAGGCAAAAGAGGCGCAAACAGAAATCGCCAGCAAGGCAGGTGCTCCAAAGTCTGGGCTTTCTTTGAAGACTGCACTGAGGATGTTACCATGGCGATTTGCAAGGTGTGCAAGACCCGCCTGAGCAGGGGGAAAAGTATTAACAACCTCTCCACCACCAGCATAAGCCGCCACATGCTATCCAAACATCCCACTCTGTGGGCAAACTCGACAGGACAGGGTACCAGCAACACTGCCTCCCTTGGGTTCACCAGACTCACCACCAGACCCGCCTCAGCAGCAGCAGTAGCCCAGCCATTGCATGGTTCACAACATTCACAAACATCAGACGACGCTGACACTGTCACTTTCCGGAGTAGTGCTCTTGAGGTCTCCCAGTCTTCATCAAACACAACAACCAACAGCCCTTCAGTGTGCAGCCCTACGGTTCAGTTGTCTGTCTCAGAGATGTTTGAGCGCAAGAGGAAATTGCCAGCAAATGACCCTAGGGCCGTGGCAGTAACAGCCAGCATAGCCAAGCTTCTAGCCTGCGAAATGATGCCATATCGAGTGGTGGAGACAAACAGCTTCAAGGGCATGATGTCAGTAGCCATCCCACGTTACGTGGTTCCCAGCCGCTACCACTTTGCGCGCTCTGCAGTGCCTGAGTTGCATGAGCACGTGGTCAGCAAAATAACCCGAAGCTTGAAGAATGTCGTTGCCTGCAAGGTTCACCTCACCACTGACACCTGGACGAGTGCGTTCGGCCAGGGTCGATACATCTCCCTTACCGCGCACTGGGTGAACCTTGTGGAGCCTGGCAGCGATTCCTCACCTGCTACGGCGCGGGTGTTGCCCACGCCGCAAACAGCTGCACCGCCGTCCCTCCCACTGGATAACAACAGCAGCAGCTACCTCCCTGACTCCTTCTCCTCCAACGCATCTCAAAGCTGTACCTCATCCGGAAATGCGAACCCAGCACCAGCAGCAGTAGGATCGTGGAAGCAGTGCAGCACAGCTGTTGGCATGCGTCAGCAAGCGTTGCTGAAGCTGATCTGCCTTGGGGATAAGCAGCACACAGGGGAGGAAATTTGGAGGGGAATAAAGGAACAGACGGATTTGTGGCTGGCACCGCTGGACCTGAAACCGGGCATGGTTGTGTGTGATAATGGGAGTAATCTCATTCGTGCTTTAAGGTTGGCTAAGCTGACACACATCCCTTGCCTAGCGCACGTGATGAACCTAGTAGTTCAGCGGTTCCTGAAGACATACCCAGGCGTGGCCGATCTTCTGTTGAAGGTGCGACGAGTGGCCAAACATTGTAGAAATTCAAGTACTGCTTCGGGAGCACTCGCCAAGATGCAGGAGCGCTTCAATCTCCCCCACCATCGCTTGCTGTGTGATGTCCCTACGCGCTGGAATTCTACGCTGCACATGCTAGCCCGCTTTTGCGAGCAGAAGAGTGCAGTGGTCCAGTACATGACGGCGCAGTACCGAGGCGCATCCGGCCAGCTGCCAAGCTTCTGTGGATCCGATTGGGCCAACATGTTGGACCTCTGCCAAGTCCTCCAAAATTTTTAGCAATCCACGTTGCTTGTGAGCAGTGACAACTCTTCAGTCAGCATTACCATACCACTGCTGTGTTTACTGAAGAGGTCAATGTTGAAAATCAAGGAACCAGCTGTCATGATGCAACTGGGGGAATCTGAAGGAGAAAACGATCAGCGTGATGGAATCAACATCAGGCCATCCGCCTCAGGAAACGCTGGCCCCAGCAGCTATGACGAAGAAGAGGAGGAGGAACAGCTGGAGTTGGAGCGGGAATTTCCTGCCACCACTGACGAGGGCCAGAGCGGTGCACGTTGGACTTCCACAATTCAGCGCGAATGGTCAGCAGAAGCAGACCAGGAAGAAGGTGAAGGTGACGACTATGATGCATCACAACAACTATCACAACGCTCACAAGAGGATGATGAGGATTCTGGTAGGACTCTGGCACACATGGCTCAATTCATGCTAGACTGCATTGAACGCGACCCACGCATTGTGCGCATTCTGGACAACACCAATTACTGGGTTTATACCCTTCTGGATCCACGGTACAAACACAATGTTCCAAAACTGCTTGAAAGAGTCAGACAGGTCAAAATGGAAGAATACCAGCAGGCCCTTGTGGAGACTTTAGAGAGGAGATTGACATCCTCCCCCTCCTCTAGCCAGTTGTACGCCGACAGACTGACTTCCGCAAACCCAGGACGACCAGGAGGGCAGCAAACAACACAAGCCGCAGCTAGTGCCCAAAAGGGAATGGTATCGGCAGTGTCCTTGGAGTGGGAAAATTTTCTGACACCCATGCAGCAGCAGCCCACTGAACAGCAAGCGTGCAGATCCACCTCCAACACCGATCGCCTGGAGAAGATGGTCAAGGACTACATGTCAGATGGCGTAGCTGTGTCTAACAATCCATCTGCACCCTTCAACTATTGGGTATCGAAGCTAGACACCTGGCACAAACTGGCAATGTACGCAATAGAGGTGCTGGCTTGCCCGGCAGCCAGCGTTATGTCGGAACGCTGTTTCAGTGCTGCCGGAGGCATCGTCACAGATCGGCGTATCCGCCTCTCCACAGAAAATGCAGACCGTCTGACTCAAATTAAAATGAATCAATCCTGGATTGGAAACGACTACGCAACACTCCAGGACCCCAACCAAGTAACATGACCAATAAACATCTGGGATGGTTTAGCGTTTCCGGTCCCTGTTTATTGAACCTCTCATCTGTATTACATTTATGACTGCATGGCGGCAAAAAGCATTGCTGCTATATCCGCACGCTTTTTGTCCTCATGCAAGGCCTGGGTTGTTGTGTCTCAAAAAGCATGGCCTTCTCCTCCTGCGCCTGCTCCTGTTCCATCACGTGTGCTGCTGCTGCTGGGTTAGCGTTGCCGGTCCCTGTTTATGGAACCTCTTCTCTTTATTTCATTTATGACTGCATGGCGGTAAAAAGCATGCTATCCGCACGCTTCTTGTCCTCATGCAAGGCCTGGGTTGTTGTGTCTCAAAGCGTGGCCTTCTCCTCCTGCGCCTCCTCCTGTTCCATCACGTGTGCTGCTGCTGCTGCTGGGTTAGCGTTACCGGTCCCTGTTTATGGAACCTTTTCTCTTTATTACATTTATGACTGCATGGCGGTAAAAAGCATGCTATCCGCACGCTTCTTGTCCTCATGCAAGGCCTGGGTTGTTGTGTCTCAAAGCGTGGCCTTCTCCTCCTGCGCATCCTCCTGTTCCATCACGTGTGCTGCTGCTGCTGCTGGGTTAGCGTTACCGGTCCCTGTTTATGGAACCTCTCATCTTTATTACATTTATGACTGCATGGCGGTAAAAAGCATGCTATCCGCACGCTTCTTGTCCTCATGCAAGGCCTGGGTTGTTGTGTCTCAAAGCGTGGCCTTCTCCTCCTGCGCCTCCTCCTGTTCCATCACGTGTGCTGCTGCTGCTGCTGGGTTAGCATTACCGGTCCCTGTTTATGGAACCTCTTCTCTTTATTTCATTTATGACTGCATGGCGGTAAAAAGCATGCTATCCGCACGCTTCTTGTCCTCATGCAAGGCCTGGGTTGTTGGGTCTCAAAGCGTGGCCTTCTCCTCCTGCGCCTCCTCCTGTTCCATCACGTGTGCTGCTGCTGCTGCTGGGTTAGCGTTACCGATCCCTGTTTATGGAACCTCTCATCTTTATTACATTTATGACTGCACGGCGGTAAAAAGCATGCTATCCGCATGCTTCTTGTCCTCATGCAAGGCCTGGGTTGTTGTGTCTCAAAGCGTGGCCTTCTCCTCCTGCGCCTCCTCCTGTTCCATCACGTCTGCTGCTGCTGCTGCTGGGTTAGCGTTACCGGTCCCTGTTTATGGAACCTCTTCTCTTTATTACATTTATGACTGCATGGCGGTAAAAAGCATGCTATCCGCACGCTTCTTGTCCTCATGCAAGGCCTGGGTTGTTGTGTCTCAAAGCGTGGCCTTCTCCTCCTGCGCCTCCTCCTGTTCCGTCACGTGTGCTGCTGCTGCTGCTGGGTTAGCATTACCGGTCCCTGTTTATGGAACCTCTTCTCTTTATTACATTTATGACTGCATGGCGGTAAAAAGCATGCTATCCGCACGCTTCTTGTCCTCATGCAAGGCCTGGGTTGTTGGGTCTCAAAGCGTGGCCTTCTCCTCCTGCGCCTCCTCCTGTTCCATCACGTGTGCTGCTGCTGCTGCTGGGTTAGCGTTACCGATCCCTGTTTATGGAACCTCTCATCTTTATTACATTTATGACTGCATGGCGGTAAAAAGCATGCTATCCGCATGCTTCTTGTCCTCATGCAAGGCCTGGGTTGTTGTGTCTCAAAGCGTGGCCTTCTCCTCCTGCGCCTCCTCCTGTTCCATCACGTCTGCTGCTGCTGCTGCTGGGTTAGCGTTACCGGTCCCTGTTTATGGAACCTCTTCTCTTTATTACATTTATGACTGCATGGCGGTAAAAAGCATGCTATCCGCACGCTTCTTGTCCTCATGCAAGGCCTGGGTTGTTGTGTCTCAAAGCGTGGCCTTCTCCTCCTGCGCCTCCTCCTGTTCCATCACGTGTGCTGCTGCTGCTGCTGGGTTAGCGTTACCGGTCCCTGTTTATGGAACCTCTCATCTTTATTACATTTATGACTGCATGGCGGTAAAAGCATGCTATCCGCGCGCTTCTTGTCCTCATGCAAGGCCTGGGTTGTTGTGTCTCAAAGCGTGGACTTCTCCTCCTGCGCCTCCTCCTGTTCCATCACGTGTGCTGCTGCTGCTGCTGCTGCTGGGTTAGCGTTACCGGTCCCTGTTTATGGAACCTCTTCTCTTTATTACATTTATGACTGCATGGCGGTAAAAAGCATGCTATCCGCACGCTTCTTGTCCTCATGCAAGGCCTGGGTTGTTGTGTCTCAAAGCGTGGCCTTCTCCTCCTGCGCTTCCTCCTGTTCCATCACGTGTGCTGCTGCTGCTGCTGGGTTAGCGTTACCGGTCCCTGTTTATGGAACCTCTCATCTTTACTACATTTATGACTGCATGGCGGTAAAAAGCATGCTATCCGCACGCTTCTTGTCCTCATGCAAGGCCTGGGTTGTTGTGTCTCAAAGCGTGGCCTTCTCCTCCTGCGCCTCCTCCTGTTCCATCACGTGTGCTGCTGCTGCTGCTGGGTTAGCGTAACCGGTCCCTGTTTATGGAACCTCTTCTCTTTATTACATTTATGACTGCATGGCAGTAAAAAGCATGCTATCCGCACGCTTCTTGTCCTCATGCAAGGCCTGGGTTGTTGTGTCTCAAAGCGTGGCCTTCTCCTCCTGCGCCTCCTCCTGTTCCATCACGTGTGCTGCTGCTGCTGCTGGGTTAGCATTACCGGTCCCTGTTTATGGAACCTCTTCTCTTTATTTCATTTATGACTGCATGGCGGTAAAAAGCATGCTATCCGCACGCTTCTTGTCCTCATGCAAGCCTGGGTTGTTGTGTCTCAAAGCGTGGCCTTCTCCTCCTGCGCCTCCTCCTGTTCCATCACGTGTGCTGCTGCTGCTGCTGGGTTAGCGTTACCGGTCCCTGTTTATGGAACCTCTCATCTTTTTTACATTTATGACTGCGTGGCGGTAAAAAGCATGCTATCCGCATGCTTCTTGTCCTCATGCAAGGCCTGGGTTGTTGTGTCTCAAAGCGTGGCCTTCTCCTCCTGCGCCTCCTCCTGTTCCATCACGTGTGCTGCTGCTGCTGCTGGGTTAGCGTTGCCGGTCCCTGTTTATGGAACCTCTTCTCTTTATTACATTTATGACTGCATGGCGGTAAAAAGCATGTTACCTGTGCAAAGAAACATGACATTTTCCGCATTTAAAAGACAGTTTTTCCTTTGAAACTTTACAATCAATTTTCTCAAAAACTATAAGCTCTTTTTCAAATATTTTTTTTTCCTCTTGTACCCACTCCCAAGGTGCACATACCCTGCTAATTTGGGGTATGTAGCATGTAAGGAAGCTTTACAAAGCACGAAAGTTCGGGTACCCATTGACTTCCATTATGTTCGGAGTTCGGCGCGAACACCCGAACATCGCGGCGATGTTCGGCGAACGTTCTCGAACCCGAACATCTAGGTGTTCGCCCAACACTAGAACAGAGTGGATAAGTCGGCACTTGCTGTAAACTGTCATTTATTCCAGAGGGTGGTAACACATCACATCATAAGTAACATGAAAGAGGTAAACATACCATTGGTGGAGGCTGTGAAATGGTGGTGGGTGCTGGGCACATCTGTGCCCAGCACCCACCACCATTTCACAGCCTCCACCAATGGTACGTTTACCTCTTTCACATTACTTATGATGTGATGCGTTACCACCCTCTGGAATAAATGACAGTTTACAGCAAGTGCCGACTGATCCACTCTGTTCTACCTGATGCATCTACTGTATACACCTAAGCCTGAGCACGCTGTCTGCACCAAAGGGTAGGAAGGCTGTGTTCCCTGCCATTTTCCCTCCTGCACGCAGAGAGAGCTGCAGTGCCGACTCCCCCCTTTCTCCTATTTCTTGTGTCTCCCCCAATGCAGAATATATACACGCAATGCACTGGCGAGTTGATCAGAGGGGGTCTGAGGGCGATCTGATGGTATGGCCAGGTGATTGGGGGCCCGCAAGGTGCAGATTAGTGTCTGATCTGATGGGTAGCAGTGACAGGTGGTGACAGGGGGCGATTGATGGATGATCAATCGGTGATTAGAGGGGATAACAGATGTAAACAATGCACTTGGGAGGAGATCTAAGGGCGGGTCTGCGGGCAATCTGAGGGTGTGGGCGGGTGATCAGGTGCCCGCAAGGGGCAGGTTAGGGTCTGATCTGATGGAAGGCAGTGACAGGTGGTGACAGGGAGTGATTGACGGGTGATTGACAGGTGATTGACAGGTGATCAGTGGGTGATTACAGGGGAGAATAGATGTATACAGGACACGGGGGATCTGGGGGGGGGGGGGGGTCTGAGGAGGATCTGAGGGTGTGGGGGGTGATCAGGAGCCCCTATGGGGCTGATTAGAACCTAATCTAAAACATAGCATTGACAGTTAGTGACAGGGAGTGATTTATGGGTGATTAGAGGGGTGATTGATTGGGTGCAAAAAGTGGTCTGAGGGGGTGATCAGGGGGGGTCTGAGGGGTGCTGTGGGCGATCAGGGGGGCAGGGGGACAGGATCAGTGTGTGTGTTTACATACACAGCTGCCTCCTCCCCTGGTGGTCGCTCGATCACTGGGACCACCAGGGGAGGAGGCAGCCAGTATAATACACTTTGTTAGCCTAACAAAGTGTATTATACATTTAGTAACAGCGAGATCGGGGTATTTACAACCCGCCGGCGCTGCTAATATGCTGGCGGGTTGACGTCGCGGGTTTGGGAGCCTAATGGCGGCAGATACGCGCGCATCCCTGCGCGCGATCCCCGGCTAATTAGTCCCCCAGGTGCCGCCGCCGATCGTCATTGGTCCTGGGGGAGCCACCTTGCCGCCATCCATAGGTAGTGGGCGGTCAGCAAGTGGTTAAGCATTTATGCTGCACAGACGTGAGCTTCACGTCCACAGCGGCAGTGGTTAGAGCCGCAGGGATGCGCTAGTCACATCCCTGCAGTTTGAGGGGTTTGCAGGCGATCGTGCCTGGCAGATGCCCATGATCACGCTGCTGCTGGGAGCAGGGGGGATTGGCTGCAGGGGACAAAAGTCCCCTGTGCCAATCCGTACATGTCCGCCGAGAATAAACACTGTTTTTGTTCAAAAACAGTGTTTATTCTTATATAGAGCCACCGCGCTTCCGCCGCGATTTCCACCACTTTCCACCACCCGATCGTTAAATTTATGAATGTTCCCATTCATTAATCTCCCTGCCTGCACTGTGATCACAGGTTTCCAATGGAAACTTACGTCACTTCCAGGGGCGTAACTAGACATCAGTGGGCCTCCCTGCGAAACTTTGGAAGGGGCCCCCCCACCCAGGGCCGGATTACCGACCAGGCAACAAAAGCAGTCTCTTGGGGCCCCATTCAGAGTCAAAGGGGCCCCATCAGCACATAAACCAGCCCTCGCCATCCTGTCAGTGGTGGCTGGATGGTATAATGGTTAAAGGAGCTTTTAGTTTTCGCTATTTTCACGATCTAAATTGCGGCCACGGCAATTTTGATCCGCCTCTGGCACCCACGGATCCTGCTGCGGAGAGCCGTGGACTACTGAGCTCCGGGGCCGCCCTGCCTCCCTACACCGGCTCCGAGTGCCCCACGTGTGCACCACGTGCTTCTCCTCCCTAGACGGCCTCTGGGGCCAGGCTGGCCTGACTGCCTGCTCTGCTCCTCCTGGCCCGCTCCCAGCTGCTGCCCGCTGCCACCGTTGACCGGAGGGGAGCCTCAAGACCTATCAACTCCTGCAGCCCCCCCCCCAGGACCTACCAACTCCTGTACCGGCCTGTCGGGCCTCCACATGCCTGCAGCGGTGGCCGCAGAGTGACTTAGTCCGTGAGGGCCCCTACCTCCTCTCCAACGGCCAGCGGGCTTCTCCTCCGGCACCCCCGGGATCTTCCGTGCACCAGAGGGGACTCCTAGATCGGCCTGCCACTGCTGACTATCCGGATACTGCCCACCACCAGGGCCACACACGGGGAGACATTCTCCTCTGCATGCTTCTTCACCTGCTGCGGCATACACACACGCTGCTCCTCTCGGCCCCCCATGTTGGGCTCCATCTGTCTGCCACCCGGATCTACCAATTGTCCACGCTTGTGAGTGGCTCCCAGCCTCCCGCTTCGCAACACCGCAGCAGGCCCCCAGCTCTGGTACTGCTGCTTTCCATGTCCTCCTCCACACTTGCCTTCGGGACCTAGCCTCCACGGAGTCACCTGACTCCCACATCGGTCTCCAGTCCCAGGCCCCACAGCAACACTCCGGACCCCTGATGAGCCAGGTCCTTGGCCCATCAACAGACCCCCCTGCTCGATATATGGCTATACGGTGAGATCTACTATCACACTATCCTCCTATTTCTGCTATAACTGTTGCCTGTATAACTGTACGAACTACTGCTCACTGAACTTGCCGCACACCCACTGATCTATTGCCCACACAACTGCACAAACTATTGCCCACTGAACTTGCCGCACATCCACTGATTTATTGCCCACACAACTGCACAAACTATTGCTCACTGAACTTGCCGCACACCCACTGATCTATTGCCCACACAACTGCTATGAACTACTGTCCACATAACTGCTATGACCTAGAATCTTGTGCCTGTAAAACCGCTGCTATCTACAATGTACAATTGCACTTGTGCCTGTAAAACCGCTATTATCTACATTGTACTAACTGCCTGAATAGCTGCTATTAACTATTATTACTGTAAACTACTACCTAGACAACTGCTGCATACTATGAACTACTGCCCTGCTCCAATATACCTCTCAATCGAAATCGATAGCAGGTATTGTGAAAAAACATTGGAGGGTATTAAAAGAGGATAAAATCTTGGGTGACTTATTGCCAGAAATCCCTAGACTAATTTTCAGAAAGGCTCCAAATATTGGGCTATCAATAGCTACAGCTGCAAATGAAAGTAAAAGAGATGTAACAGAATCGAAAAGGAAAAATGGATTCATCAGATGTGGTTTGTGTGTTGGCTGTAAGGCGACACACAACCCTGGTAGAATTATGGAAGTGACAACAGCAGGTGGGGTGTGCTATAAAATTAAAGACTCTATTACCTGTAATACCAGTGGGGTCATATATTGTATACAGTGTCCATGCTGTAAATTGTATGTAGGTAGAACCAAACGGGCACTACATACACGTATTGGTGAACATTTTAAGAACATCATAAAGAAAAATGAAAAACACCCACTCTCTAACCATTATAAAGAGAAACATGGGGGAACCCTAAGAGGTACCATCTTTTTTGGTCTGGAAGTGATAAAGAAAAGCTTAAGAGGGGGTGATTTTATTAAGAAAATGTCTAGGAATGAGTCTAAGTGGATCTTCCAATTGGATACATTAATCCCTAAAGGGTTAAATAGCGAGATGGAAACTTTTGCATTTTTTTAAATAATATGTTTTTAACAATTAACCCTTGCAATTGCTGCTCACATGTATGTGAATATAGGATGGATTGAATGAGGGTATGGAAGAGGTTAAAACAGGTAGAGAGATTAATTTGCATATACCCACAATGCTTGGATTGTGGGAGGAGAGAATCCTATATATGGGCGGCTTTATGGTCAGGACAACCAGTATAACAGACGACTCCGGTGAAATGAGACTGTTCCTCCTGAAGAAGGCTAACGTTTATTAGCAGAAACGCGTTGAGGTGTAAATAAGATTATATTCTCCGTTTTATGAAGGATTCAGGAGTGTGGAAGGCTGTGGAAGCGCTCAGCGGCCAATCACATATACACAAGCTCCTCTATCTTTAAGGTGACGTCACAGAGAAGCAGCTGATAGCGGTGAGATCCGGAAGAGCGAGCGTCGTCCTGGAACTAGCAGTAGGAATTGACGTATGCCCACGGATACTGCAGAACAGCTACACGGAGTGCCAGAGCTCAGAAGTCTTTTAGCTGTATACGCAGCTGTACAAACGGAGTGACACCAGACTGTTTAAAGGTATCCCTTGATGAGACAATGTACCTAATTATTATTTGAAGAAGTATAAAAGACTTACACCAAACCCGTTGTATACTAACAAGACGGGTCCCACAGTAACAGACTTAACGGTTGGGAGTCTTGCAACCTAGATTACGCCCACAATTGATTGCAATCTATTTTATGCATATTGGAGAATTAATCCCCTTTTCTTCTGATCACAATATTGACTGTGGATCTGAAAGTTTTGAACAAGATTTGGGATTTGCTTAATCCTTTTTTAGTTAATTTTCCGAGATCTGGAGAATTTCTTGAATGTGGATGGTATGAATGAGAGTGTGTATAATGCATAATTAGTAAGGGTGATTATAGGAATTTTATACTGTTTTATTGTCATTTTATGGAAAAAGTATATTTAGAATAAAAGAAAATAGCATATATTAGCGCATGTTCCTTGATTCATAATTTTATGAACTACTGCCCGCAAGTCTGCCTTAACTGCTACAACCTATGCCCCATTGTCTGCAAACTGCCGATCTACTGCTGCATAAACTGCTACATACCTTGATCTATTGCTGTACTACTGCTGGAACTGTTGCTGCATAACAGCTATTGCCTGCAAACTGTCGTGTTTTGATCCATTGCCACCCCTTCATGTGCTGCCCTTAGCTCTGCCAATGTCACACAATTGTGCCCTGCTGCCCAACCTGTCGGCCCCCAGGAACTCAGCTGCGCCTTTCCCACTGTTGTCTGGGCACCCTGCACCTTCCCTGCCAGGGCTCCCCTTTCCTGTCCCTGACGTGCGTTGCATCCCCTCTGTGCCCTGTACCTCTGTGCCCTGTACCACTGTCCAGGCCACAGCACTCATACCCATGGGAGGGGAGTCAGCTTCACAGAATATCACCACCCTGACCAGAGAGGAGATCCTGAAATTGGAATTTATCGCAGGAAACAACCAGCCAAAGGGCTAGCCCCTGTGGGACATGGTCACTGAGCACATCAAACATCTCACAAACAGAGCCGTGGATGCCCCATACAAACGTTACAGAGGAAGAAGAGCTGGCGCACTCGTACGACTCAAGAGGAAGGGCCTTCGCTCCTCCATTCCGGCCATCCTGTTAGCGAATGTCTGCTCTCTGCCCAACAAAGTGGACGAGCTGCTCCTACTACTTAGCAGCAAATCCTCGATCGGTAGGAACACCCCGGTCCTCTGCTTCACCGAGACCTGGTTGAGTGAATGTGTCCGTGATCACTCCCTGCTTGTACCAGGCTACGACCTTCTCCGCACGGACCGTGACCCTACGCTCTCTGGGAAAAAGAAAGGAGGGGGCATTTGCTTTTAGATTAACACCACCTGGTGCACCACACCGAGTTTCTAGCCGTCAGCTGCAGACCACAGTACTCCCCCAGGGAGTTCTCATCTCTTATTCTTGTCGGAGTCTACATCCCACCTGACGCTAGCACCAAGGAGGCTCTGCGAGTACTCAGCGACAGCATCTCACGGTGGGAGACCACCCACCCAGAGGCCCTCTTCATCATCCTGGGCAACTTCAACAACGCAAATCTGCGTCAGGAGAAGCCCAGTTACAAGCAGCACATCACCTGCCCCACCAGGCACCACAAAACCCTGGACCACTGTTACACGGTCCAGAAGGACGCATACAAGGCCAGCCAGGGCGCCCCACTGGGGAACTCCGATCACAACCTAATCCATTTGATCCCCACCTACACGAGGCTCCTGGAGACCGCTAAGCCTACTGTTAAGTCTGTCAAGAAGTGGACAGATGAGTCCAAGCTGGAGCTGGTCATCCTTGGAGGCACCCACCCTGGACGAATGGTCAGAGAATGTCACCTCCTACATTAGTTTCTGTGAGGAAATGTGCATCCCTTCTAAGACCTTCAAGGCCTACCCCAACAACAAGCCCTGGTTCAACAACAACCTGCGCCAGCTTCGGAAACGCAAGGAGCAGGCGCACAAGTCTGGCTCCCAAGAAGAGTTTAAGGAGGCCAGGTATGCCCTGAAACGGGAACTGCACGCTGCAAAGAGAGCCTACTCTGACAAGCTGGGACTCCGTCTCCAATCCAACAACTCGAGGGAGGTATGGCAAGGCCTCAGAGCGATCACTAACTTCAACCCCCCCCCCCCCCCTCAACTGGTGACCCCGAGCACTCAGCTGGCTGAGGAACTGAACGAATTCTACTGTAGGTTCGAGCAACAGCCCAAACAGCTCGGGGCCCCGGGGTCGGTGATAACAGCGCTAACCTCCTCACTGAGGGACCATGACATCACTGCACCGGTTGCAGTCCAAGAAGCAGAAGTCCTCACGCTGCTTCGCAAGTTCAACCCCAGGAAGGCGTCAGGCCCGGATGGAGTGTCATCGAATTGTCTAAGAACCTGTGCGGATCAGTTGGCTCCGGTGCTCACCACTCTATTCAGAAAATCACTAGCAGAAAGTACAGTCCCCTCCTGTTTCAAGAGGTCCACAATTGTACCAATCCCAAAAAAGCCAGGCAACACAGACCTCAACAACTTCAGACCTGTGGCTTTAACGCCTACCATTATGAAGGTCCTAGAACGGCTAGTCCTTGCTCACCTGAAACGCACCACTGACGCACTGCTTGACCCACTCCAATTCGCATACAGGGCCAACAGGTCCATAGAGGATGCCATAAACATCAGCCTGGCACACATCATGGAGCACCTCGACCGACCTGGCTCCTATGCCAGAATCCTGTTCCTGGACTTCAGTTCAGCTTTCAACACGATCTGCCCAGACACCCTGGTCGACAACCTGGCGCAGCTCGGTATTGACCCCACACCTTGCGCATGGGTCAAGAGCTTCCTTTCAGATAGGACACAACAGGTCAAGCTCGGGAACTGCTCCTCCAGCATGAGAACTACCAATACAGGGGCACCCCAAGGGTGTGTACTGTCCCCGCTCCTATTCTCTTTGTACACCAACAATTGCACTTACGTCTCAGACTCCGTCAAGGTCATCAAATTTGCTGACGACACAACAATCATCGGTCTCATCGGCGGAAACGGAGAGCGGGACTACCGCAAGGAGATAGGGAGAATCTGCGAGTGGTGCAAGAACTGCAACCTGGTCCTCAACGCAACAAAGACTGTTGAGCTGATTGTGGATTTCAGGAGGAACCCTCCCACTCACCCACCAGTCTACATAGGCGAGACCGAAGTCTCCAGAGTGTCATCGGTCCAGTTCCTTGGCACAACCTTATCCACTGACCTAAGGTGGGAACAGAATACCATCAAAATTCAGAGGAAGGCACAGCAGAGGCTTTTTTTCCTGCGCCAACTTAAAAAATTTGGTATGCCTCGGGAGCTGCTGACCAGCTTCTACACCGCTACCACGGAGTCCATACTTTGCTCCTCAGTTATCGTCTGGCATACCCGCGCATCGGCCAGCGACAGACATAAACTGCAAAGAATCATTAGTGAGGCGAAAAGGATCATCGGATTGCCCCTGCCACCTCTCGATCTCCTCCACGCGGCTAGGATGAGGAAGAGGGCCACCAGGATTTCCTGCGACCCCGCTCACCCTGGCAGCCGCTTTTTTGAGCCCTTCCCATCGGGCCGCGCTTCTGAACTATCCCAACCAAGACCACCAGGCACAGGAACTCTTTCTTCCCCCAGGCAGTTCTGCTGCTCAACAACTCTGACTCCTGACCCTTCCGTCCTAGTCTGCAATCAGCATACTCGCCTCAGTGGCTCTTCTGCCTCTCTCTGCATCTCTAACACACAAACTTCTGTTCCTTTTCTGCATATCTAGCACACAATATAAAAGATGTATCATACTGTTGTGTTTCTGGTATGCGGTACTGTAGCCGCCAATGTATGTAAATGCTGTCAGTATGTGTAACTTGTAGCCGTATATATATATGTAAAATGTACAACTGTCTTTACGTACTTGCCAAGCCATGTGTACCACAAGCAATTCCGAGCACTTGGCGAATAAATCCATCTTGTATCTTGTAAAATAGCGAAAACTAAAAGGCATAGGGTGGCAGTTTATCATTGGAAAGAGGAGAAAGAGAGCTTCAAAATGATATGCATCTTTCGATAGTTACATCGTATTACACAGGACGACTTTTCTCCAAAGTCGGCAGCTTGATTCAGCACAATGCAATGAAATATAAGGAACCCAGGGGGATATAATTACAAACATCATGCTGGTAGGTGTGAGGATGTAATTAATTAGTTGTGGGTATGCTTAAAGGCATACCCACAGGCACTGCTCGGAGTCCCTGTCAAGGGCTCTGCCTCTGACACAGGAGACCAGGGTTCGAATCTCGGCTCTGCCTGTTCAGTAAGCCAGCACCTATTCAGTAGGAGACCTTAGGCAAGTCTCTCTAACACTGCTACTGCGCTGCTTCTTCAGAGACGGGCTCTCCTCCTGGGTCCCTCTCCTGCTACTGTGCGCTCTGCCGCTGCCCACTCCCCCCTCCCTTCCCACAGAGAACCACAGCTGCAGCAAGAATGATAGCAGCAGATGGCAAACGCTCACTCACCTATCCATGATTCAAGCGATAGAGATCCCGTCATCTGAAACCCATCTGTCTCTCCTACATTCACTGGGATGGAGGCTGCATGGTGGCTGTCTAGTTTGGGAGGAAATCGGTTGTTCGGTGGTGGGGATGGTTATGTAATTCTGTCCGGGGAACGGCTTCCGGTTTGGCAGTGTCCAGAGCTTTCTGCTATTGCCAGGCTTGAGATGCAGGGGGAAAGTGCTGCTGCTGTGATATCTGGCGCCTTCTTCACAGGGGTGCCCCAGCCCCTGAGTGCAAATGTCCCAGCCATTCATCTCTCACTCTGCATTTTGCTGCTGCTATTCCCTGCATTGTGCACCCACAGAGGAAAGTGGGCTGTTGCCCATAGCAACCAGTAGCTCGGCTGCCCGGTGTGTGCGACATATTGCTGTGCAGCTGCATCTTCTGATTCTATTACGACATGATGGGGGGGCCCAAATCAGTTACTTTGCTTAGGGCCCCATTTAGCCTTAATCCGGCTCTGCCCCCACCCCCCTCGCTTTCTGCACAAGAAAACTGAGGACCAATGTGTTTTCCCCACGCAGAGAAAAACTCTTATGGTGGCCATACATGGTACAATAAAAACGTTTGATTATCCCGTTTATGCGACCTAAATGATCAAATCAAATGAAAGTTGAGAATATTTTTATTTCAATAAAGACATTTGAACGATTATCCCGTTTTTTCAAGAAAAATCAGATTGGACATGCTGGTAAAATCTTTATATTAGATCTAACGGAATGCAATTGTACCATGTATGGCCACCTTTAGTCTTAAAGAGAACCTGAGGTGGGGATCTTAGAATAAAATCTATATACAGAGGCTGGGTCTGGCCAGGGCAGGGACAAGGTCTATCACCAACAGAGGCTGAGCTGCCCAAGTGCGCCCCCCCCCCCCCCCTTAATCGGCAACATCTCAGTTATTGTTCCTCTTTACAGGCTGGTGTATATAGTGAGCTGCTCCACAGGACTGCATTTGGCACGCATACAGTAATCATCGCAGTACTGGAGATCACTTGTAGTCTTTTTTTTGCTATGAGTTTTAGGTAGCCAGGTATAGGTGCCCCCTGGTTAAGTAGCCAGGTACAGGTATAGGGGCCCCCAGTATCACTCCAGGTATAGGTTCCCCCAATATAGGAAGTCAGGTATAAGTGCCCCCAGATTTCATTCAGATACTTGATATTCTCCTACATCTTCAAAACATACTGGTACAAAAACATACAAGTCAACTGGTCTCCCCCAAACAATCCTATAGTGAAAGTATTAGTCTATGACTATGGCAGGGATTAGATTGTGAGCTTCTCTGAGGACAGTCAGTGACACGACTATGTACTCTGTACAGTGCTGCAGAAGATGTCAGTGCTATATAAATACATAATAATAATATGTTAGGACATTAGACTATGACTATGGCAGGGATTAGATTGTGAGCTCCTCTGAGGACAGTCAGTGACATGACTATGTATTCTGTAATGTGCTGCAGAAGATGTCAGTGCTGTATAAATACATAATAATAATATGTTAGGACATTGGACTATGACTATGGCAGGGATTAGATTGTGAGCTCCTCTGAGGACAGTCAGTGACATGACTATGTACTCTGTATAGTGCTGCAGAAGATGTCAGTGCTATATAAATACATAATAATAATAATAATAATAATAATAATAATAATAATAATAATAATAATATGTTAGGACATTACACTATGACTTTGGCAGGGATTAGATAGTGAGCTTCTCTGAGGATAGTCAGTGACATGACTATGTATTCTGTAATGTGCTGCAGAAGATGTCAGTGCTATATAAATACATAATAATAATATGTTAGGACATTAGGCTATGACTATGGCAGGGATTCGATTGTGAGCTCCTCTGAGGACAGTCAGTGACATGACTATGTACTCTCTACAGTGCTGCAGAAGATGTCAGTGCTATATAAATACATAATAGTAATATTGTAGGGTATTAGACTAGGAGTATGGTAGGATTAGAATGTGAGCGCCTCTGAGGACAGTCGGTGACATGACTATGTACCCTGTAAAGTGCTGCAGAAGATGTCAGTGCTATATAAATACATAATATTAATATGGTAGGACATTAGACTATAAGTATGGTAGGATTAGATTGTGAGCTCCTCTGAGGACAATCAGTGACATGGCTATGTACTCTGTAATGTGCTGCAGAAGATGTCAGTGATTTATAAATACATAATAATAATATGGTAGGAGATTAGATTATGACTATGGAGAGATTAGAAAGTGAGCTCATCAGAGGACAGTCAGTGACACGACTATGTACTTTGTAAAGTGGTGCAAGTGATGGATGCGACAAAACCCCTGGTGCTGTTCCCCCAAATGTATAAATGTGCCCCCATGTGTGCATTTATACATAACCTGTCCTGTGTCGTTTACCACACGGTGCCCATCCACCTTCAGCTTCTTCCTGTTCCATTTGTGGCTCACATGCCACCAGCATATAGTGTGTTACGCATGTGTGATGTCACGTGTGCTAAATGCCAGCGGTGTGTGAAGCGCAAATGGAGGAGCGGAAGACGTATGGGCACAGCACGGTGGGCAACACAGGACAGGTTATGTATAAATACACGCTGGGGGCACATTTATACACTAGGGGGTGGCGGCGGATGCAGCAGAAGCAGGGGACTCGTCTGATTCCCAAGAGATGTCATGTTAAAATCGATGGTGAATGGGCACCTGACAGATCTCTCTTTAATCAGATTGGATAAGAGAAAGATTTGTCTCTTAGTGAAATCTGCTCATCATCGCTAGATGTATGGCTGCCTTTACTCTAGTATGGCAGCATTAGGACACTGCAGTGTCATTTCTGTAAGTTCAGGTCCTTTTCAGTACTAGGAGTGAAGGGGGGGGGGGGGGGGTAGGGAGAAGCACAGAAGCCTTTACAGCCTACAGTCTCCCTTACTTCCAGAGTACAGGTTCAGCATGGAAGACGGGCGCAGGGCTTCTCTCTCACATACACACACACACCACAAATACCTTTCTCCTTCCCCGTTAGAATTCCATTCTCCATCAGCCAGCCATGCATGACTGAGCGGCTTCCTGGGGGAGCAGCTGGATGACATCACTGACAGAGGTCAGCGAAGAAGAGATAAAAAAACAAACAAGGAACTGTCTACCAATCTTACTGTCTAAACTATGTATGACTCCTTATTAGGTGCACACTTTCAGAACAACTGTGCAAAGAGCTTTTTATCTCCCCTTCCTTAGCTGTGTCTCGCAGGACAGTGGAAAAAAAAAACATTTTTTTCCTTAACTGGCTGATGATTGAAATGTCTTTGAAAGCGCCCCATCCTGACCTGATGACCTGCCGCTCAGAGGCTGCTGCCTCTCCGGCCTCTGTGTTGTCCCGGCCCTGGGTCTGGCTATAGTGCCCAGCCTCTGTTGCTAGTTGAATCCCCCCTAAGTCTCGCAGCGTGTCGCAGCGGGCTATGCTTATCTCCTTAGTGTCACTCACGCTGCTCCCCCGCCTCCTGCAGAGCACCGGTCCCCGCCCCGTCCCTTCCCTCCCCGCTGATTGGAGGGAAGGGATGCGGGGGGAGCGGCGTGAGTGACATTAGGTAGGTAAACATTGCCCGACAGCGCGGCTGTAATTTATGGGCTAGAGCGGAGCGCAGGGGGGACTTAGGGGGGATTCTACTGGCAACAGAGGCTGGGCACTATAGCCAGACCCAGCCTCTGTGTATAGATTTTATTCTAAGATCCCCACCTCGGGTTCTCTTTAAAGGAAATGTCAGGCATTCTATGCTACCCCCAGATCTACTTACCTGGGGCTTCCTCCAGCCCCTTGCAGCCGACAAGGACTTGTCGCAGCTCTGTTCCCAGTACATTAGACAAAGACAAATAACATTTATATCGCACTTTTCTCCTGGCGGACTCAAAGCGCCAGAGCTGCAGCCACTACTAGTACGCGCTCTATAGGCAGTAGCAGCATTAGGGAGACTTGCCTAAGTTCTCCTACTAATTAGGTGCGGGTTTACTGAACAGGCAGAGCCGAGATTCGGACCCTGGTCTCCTGTGTCAGAGGCAGAGCCATTAACCATTAAAACCATCCAGAACACACACACACACACACACACACACACATAACTAGAAATCACGGGCCCCCCTGCAAAACTTAGGATGGGGCCTTCTCCCGCCAAACCTCCTCCCCAGAAATGCTGGGAGTAGAACAGTACTGTATACAAGACCCCGCTGAACACTGAAAAGGGAATGCCTACAAATCTTTGTCTGCAAAACTTTGTATAATTCCTTATCCGTGGCTGAGCAGATGCAGTCATTAGAACAATTGTGCAGAGAGCAGAAAGTTTTTTTCTCTCTGTGCCCTTAGTTGTCAGTCTCTCAGGATGGGGCCCCTGTGGCCTCTGGGCCACACTGCGGCTGCACCGCTTGCAGGGTCTATTGTTACGCCCCTGCACACACACACACACACATATTATTTTACTACATGAGAGCACATGCTATATGGAGGAACAACAATGACATGCTGAACATAAGATATATTCACTGTAACTTTGGCATTACTGTTATTACAAGATCTGGGACTCCGTGTGAGACAACAAGCTCTCAATGAGGTAGCAACAGTCAGACATCAATCTTTCCCATTCCACTGTGTCCAGTAATCAGACATCATAAGGTCACTCGCATGTGTGTGTGATAAGAATCTAGGAATCTCTTCTGAGGGAGAGTGTACAACTTTTTTTCCAACGGTGACTCCTTTGTTTGTAATGTTGTACATGAAGTCATCAGAACTGCTGCAGTGTGAGACAGATGTTTTTTTTACGAACCCTAGGGATCAAGGACAGTGTACAAGTTCCAAAGTGTGTATGATTCCTTATCTGTGTAGTGGACACATGCTGTCAACATAACAATGGTATGAGAGTAGGATACGTTTTCTCTCCATGCCCTTAGCTGCTTGTCAGTCTCTCAAACTTTTTCCCCCACGGGGCCCCCTGAGGCTTCTGGGCCCCTCTGCGGAGGCATCCCTTGCAGGGTCTATTGTTATGCCCCTGGTCACTTCCTTAGTTACAATGTAACAACACATTGGCCTCAATTCACTAAGATCATGCTGGAGATAATAAGGCAAGAGAAAACTTATCTCCACACAGTACGAGAGTTATCTTATCTCTTTATTCCTTACGTTACCTCCTCTGTAGTTAATTTACCTCCTCTGTAGTTATTTTCACACGCAGTTAATGAACAGCCTGTCTTTAACTTTGGAGTTATTTTAAGGATTAAAGAGTTAACTTAAAGACAGAAGAGTTAACTTTAGGTTTGCCTGAGGTAAAATGTTTCCTGACTACTACATGCCTTATCACCATGGTAACAACTCTAGAAGAGTTATTAAAGACAGGAGATAAGCTTAGTGAATTGAGGCCATTGTATCCTATGTAGCATACAAAGGGCTTGATTCACTAAACCGTGATAACTCATATCACAGCCGTTTTCGCGCACATTTTCATGTTTGCCGTTTCCGCACAAAAATTTGCGTTTGCGCGTGCAAATACACGATTGCACACAAAAAACGTTATGCGCAGTGTGGCGCACGCAAAACACTGGCGCGACTGTGATAAGAGTTATTACAGCTTTGTGAATCAAGCCCAAAGTATGCTAATAGGACAAATGGTCAAAAAAATGTGTGGATTTTAATTATGGTAGCAGGAATTATTTTAAAACTATAATGGCTGAAATTTGAAAAATAATGAATTTTTTCAATTTTTTTTTAATGTTTCCATCATAATGCATTTAGAATAAAATAATTCTTAGCATAATATACCACCCAAAGAAAGCCTAATTGGTGGTGGAAAAAACAAGGTATAGATCATTTCATTGTGATAAGTAGTGATAAAGTTATTGGGGAATGAATGGGAGGAGCGCTGAATTGTGAAAATTCCTCTCGTCCATAAGGTGAAAACTACCCGCAAGCTGAAATGGGTAATGCAAAAAAACGCATGCGTACGTATGCAAAAAAGGCCCAAAATGACATGCCACACATCAGGCCATGGCAAGATGTGTGTGCACCCAAAAAGGGCCAAAACCCGAGAGAGGGAAGAGGAGACATCAGGAGGAGAGGGCCAGAACTGTACTTCAAATTTCAACCATATTACACAATATATTTAAAAAAAAAATAAAAAGGGAGGGAAGGAAGGAACCCACAGAAAAAATCTTTAAGGCAGGCACCCAACACCTACAGAAGTACACATGACCCCATAAAGTGCATAAAGCACAATAAATTGTGGCTAGACTGCTACCAGACAGGTGACATTATATTATCCATGGGAAAATCCATCAACTCATTGGAAAAACAAAACCTAAGAGCTATTCATTTTGTGAAAGAAGATTTAAGGTTAGGCTTTGATCTCTGAGGCCTTGTTCACATTGCTGTTCCGTTCGCGAGTCCGTTGGGCTGTTTTTGAGGTGTCTTTTTTCCGATTTCCACCGTTTGGGTGGGCAAATCGTTTTTTTGTGCTTAGCGTTTTTTTCCAAATGTTTTTACCGAGCGGTTTTGTAATTCACTCCCTGATGCAAAAACGTGGGCGCAATCACCTTATTGCGCATTTTTGTATGCATTCACCGATTTTCCTATACCTTCCATTGAGGTGGGATTGCCCCAAAAATAGAACACGCACAGCTTTCTACGTCCCGCACTGATATGAACCTTCTCATAGACATTCATTGGCCACGCGGTCGGGGGTGTATTTAAAAACCGCAGGCGGCCGAAAAAAGCCGAAAACGCCTGCAGTGTGAAGGAGGAGAGCTTGGTGGAAATATTAAAATACATGAAGTTCTGCATGGAAAGATGGGCCTACATTTCTCTGCAGTGATGTGAAATCTTCGATAACTGCTTGAGAAAATATTGCAGGCAGTTACTGTGATGGAGCAGTTACTTTCTCACACCTTCCTCTGTATATGGCCTTTGCACAAAGGAATTGAAAAGAAAAAGATAATTAAGACCTTTTTTTATCCCCAAGGCTACATTCATACTTTACCAGTTAAAAAAAAGACTCCATCAAATTTTACATTACAAATAGGGAAAATGGAAAAAGAGGCTGACAGCTTTCCCAGTTTAACCACTTTTTCCACCACTACAGTATATCCACATCCTCCGTGACTTCAATTAAGCAACGAGGACGTAGATATAGATCTTGTAGCTGAAGCAGAGCTGTGCACGATTGGGCTTGCTCCTGTGCAAAACTTCTGTTGTTGTTGTTTACACAGCCATGACAGTCTGCATCTGATGGGTCTTACCGATGGCTTATGGGAGGCATTACTGCGGGCTATGGGGGAACAACAAATCATTCTTATGAAGCAAAAAAACATTTCCCTCTCTTAAAGCTGATAAACCTTGGAGCATCCCAATTGCATTTTCAGCTAGTAGTAAAACTGTTACCTGATTTTCAGCCAGGCACTCTGCTTAACTGAAGAGACTCATCAGCTGCTACTAACAGAGGCTGTCCTCTGCTGTGCCTGTCTGTGTAAACGGGGGAGAGGTCCTTGATCTAAAAAGTCTTTGCATGACTTCAGAAAATCCAGTGACAGTTTTACTATTCCTGATAGTAGCTTTCTCTTTAGTATCAATCATTTTTAGTTTTATTTTTTATAAATGTCACCATAGTGGTCCTTTAATGTGTGCATAGAACGTTGAAACATGGATTTGAGCATTGATTAAAAAAAAAAAGATATTTCAGCTTAACTTGGCTGCATTCTTCACCACAAAGTAACATACCATTGTTAAAGGCGCTGCAACAGTTAAAAATCGAAAATTTTAGCACTGGACTTGTTCAGCACTACCAACCCAACTTTCATTTTTCATTGTTTGGCATTGGAGGAGCTCCTACAAGCAAGATGACGATTCTCTTCAAGCAACATAGAGAAAGACTTCTAGCAACAACAAAAAAGACGTCTAAAAACTGAAAAGCAGCCGAAGACATGTGGCTTCATATTGTACAAGGTTGGGCCCACACTTGCACACTCTGGCATCTTGACCACCTAAACTGCATGATTGATTAAGGCAATTATGAGGCTTTGGGAGATAGGTATTTTTTTTACATTCTTTTGTTAAATCCAACTTTTTCCAACAATAGATCACAGTCAATTTTTTATTTAATAAGTAATGTAAGCAGCCTGCCCACCAAGCACTTTCCTGCTTTCACCTACTTTCTGGTAAACAAGACTGGATTTATCCTTTTTTTGTTTTCCCCTAGGCCAAGTATATTGGGACTCACCTTCTAAGCACAGCAGCTCTTTCGTGTATCATCCCTGTACATAGGACAATGCACATGCTCTTTTTATTACTCCTTTTATTGGCACAGCTCCTAATGTACCCACTGCCCAAAGTAACAAAACTTTGGATATATATGGTTCCTGCTCATCAATGGCTGCCTACTAATTGGCAGACTGCTATCAAATCCAGCATCTTGATTGTTGTCACCATAAGCTGAGGAATCATAAATTGCAATCCTTTGGCTTGTCTGCACATATCCTGTAGCAATACTTGCTTATTCAAAAATGCATGCTTAGTCGGACGTTTCCATTGTATTAAATTGTTTAAGACTCTAATCTATTATGGTTATATCATTTATAGTTGCATCTTTTTCCTTTATAGTTCTTGAAAGAGGAAATTGCCATTTGTGTCCCATTAATATTAATGATAAGCTTGCATTAAATTTTATCACACCACTTTGTGATTTTTTTGCAACCATAAATAGAGTGGTTTAGTTCCTTATTCGTGGAAATGTGATCTGTGATGTGCTATTTATTTTATTCCTGTTCTAAAGTTCTCAGTGTGGAAAGCTATGTGTATAATTACATATATACTTTTTTTGTCAACTAATTTTTATAGTTTTCATTATATTGAGGAAACCAGTAATTTAGACAGAAGAGATCACAGCAGCTATCTTGACTATAGTATTTTTGGTTAGAAAAAGGATATATGAGTCTGCAATTGGTAGAAAAAGAGGTAGCTTTCTAAGAAACTGAAATAGAGATGTTGAAAGAGGGTATGAAAACCAAGTTCTCAGACCATGTATCTTCTTGATTGACAGTCAGTAAAATAGATTAGCATTAAGGTGCCCACTAATGATACAAATCTTTTGTCCAATCTTACCACTCCTGTGTAATTAGGAATAATTAGGAACTACCTAAAGTATTCATGCAAAGTACAGTATATTCACTCAATTTACCCTTCTACATAGATTTTGTAAGATTGTAAAAAAAAGAGATCGTATGTTACTTCTGTACACCAAATCTCACAGAGATGTAATTAGTATGATCGATTGATCGATTGAAATGTAAGATCATGCTTTCTGCTTTATCACCTGATCAAAAAATTGTGTATCTTCAAGAGGTCTGGTACACAACGCAACACTGAAATACTTCAGTTTCTTAAAATATTGGGTTTGGATAGAAGTCAAATCTAGACCATTTTTTTTTTATTTGTTGTTCAGGCAAAAAATTGCAGCCTTCACTTGGGCCATATTAAAGCATACTCTAAAATGCTGGTAGGTTAGTGACTCATCAAGAATCAAAAATGTATTATTTAATAAATCTAGGAAAGCCTTTATTTATTTTAGGATGTGAAGGGGCTGGTCTTGTCAGTGCTGCACATACAGTTGTGCTTATAAGTTCACATACCTTGGCGGGCTTGTGAAATCTTGGCCATTGTTAGGAAAATATAAGTATTTATACAGAAAGTTTTAATTAAGGAGTGTGCTCAGTTAAAAGAATGATTGCATAATTCAGTGTTTGCTTTTTTAATGATAACTTAGATCACACGAATAGACCTAAACAGAAGCTTACATTGTATCATTGCAGGGGCGTCGCTAGCCCTATTTTGGGGGGGCACGTGCCCCCAATCTATCCTGGGGTGCCACGGATCTCCGCCCGGCCCCCTCTGGCAGCGGCTCCCTCCAGCCGCCGCCGCCGCGTCACTCAGACCTCAGGATCAGGCGGCGAGCCGGCGACCAATCGTGCGGGCGCTAGGACCCAGCGCCCGCACTGATATGCGGAAGTGACATCACTTCCGCATATCGAGCGGGTGCGTCCAGCGCCCGCTCTTACTGGTCGGGTCGCCGCTGATCCTGAGGTCTGCTACAAGGTAAGGGGGGTGGGGGGAGCGGCGGCGGGGGGGCCTCCCTGGCACTCACTCACTCCCTAAAGGGGCTCCCTGGCACTCACTCACTCACTCCCTAAAGGGGCTCCCTGGCACTCACTCACTCCCTAAAGGGGCTCCCTGGCACTCACTCCCTAAAGGGGCTCCCTGGCACTCACTCACTCCCTAAAGGGGCTCCCTGGCACTCACTCACTCCCTAAAGGGGCTCCCTGGCACTCACTCACTCCCTAAAGGGGCTCCCTGGCACTCACTCACTCCCTAAAGGGGCTCCCTGGCACTCACTCCCTAAAGGGGCTCCCCCTGGCACTCACTCACTCCCTAAAGGGGCTCCCTGGCACTCACTCACTCCCTAAAGGGGCTCCCTGGCACTCACTCCCTAAAGGGGCTCCCTGGCACTCATTCACTCCCTAAAGGTGTTCCCCGTGGCACTCACTCACTCCCTAAAGGGGCTCCCCCTGGCACTCACTCACTCCCTAAAGGGGCTCCCCCTGGCACTCACTCACTCCCTAAAGGGGCTCCCCTGGCACTCACTCCCTAAAGGGGCTCCCTGGCACTCACTTACTCCCTAAAGGGGCTCCCTGGCACTCACTCACTCCCTAAAGGGGCTCCCCCTGGCACTCACTCACTCCCTAAAGGGGCTCCCTGGCACTCACTGACTCCCTAAAGGGCCTCCCTGTCACTCACTCATTCACTACCTAAAGGGCCTTCCTGTCACTCACTCACTCCCTAAAGGGGCTCCCTGGCACTCACTCACTGCCTGAAGGGGCTCCCTGGTACTCACTCACTGCCTGAAGGGGCTCCCTGGCACTCACTCAGTGCCTGAAGGGGCTCCCTGGCACTCACTCAGTGCCTGAAGGTAGAGATGAGCGTAATGACGTAATTACGATTTCGCGAAATTTCGCGTAATTAGTGTAATTACGATTATGGCCGTAAGTACATAATTGTAATGAAGAAGGATTTCACGAAATTTCGCGTAAGCGTAATTTTCACGTAATTTTCGCATTACAGTGGGTATTACGAAATTAATGCGTATGGCCATGCTCCCAAGCGGAAAAGTTGACGCATGGATCAATGTTAGGTAGCTGCCGACTTTAAGGGTTAATAGCAAAGCCCCCTTAAATGCTAAGAGCCTCAAATTTGGAGAGTATATTAAGGAGATCAGAAGGAATAAGAGGAAAAATTTTTTTTCAAAAAGACCCTATCGTTTTTCAGAAAATCGATGTTAAAGTTTCAAAGGAAAAATGTATACATTTAAAAACCCGCCGACTTTAACGGTTAATAGCAAAGCCTGCTTAAAGTTTAGGAACACCAAATTCCCAGGGTATATTAAGGGGATCAGTGGGAATAAGAGGAAAAAAAATTCTCAAAAAGACCTTATAGTTTTTGAGAAAATCGATTTTTAAGTTTCAAGGGGGAAAATGTCTTTCAAATGCGGAAAATGTCAGTTTTTTTTGCACAGGTAACAATAGTGTATTATTTTCATAGATTCCCCCAAGTGGGGAGAGTTTTACTTACTTCGTTCTGAGTGTGGGAAATATAAAAAAAAACGACGTGGGGTCCCCCCTCCCAGACCTCTTTAACCCCTTGTCCCCCATGCAGGCTGGGATAGCCAGAATGCGGAGCACCGGCCGCGTGGGGCTCCGCACCCTGACTATACCAGCCCGCATGGTCCATGGATTGGGGGGTCTCGGAAGGGGAGGGGCAGCCAAGCTTTCCCCTCCCCCTCTAAGCCCTTGTCCAATCCAAGGACAAGGGGCTCTTCTCCACCTCCGATGGGCGGTGGAGGTGGAGGCCGTGATTTCCTGGGGGGGGGGGGTTCATGGTGGCATCTGGGAGTCCCCTTTAAAAAGGGGTCCCCCAGATGCCCACCCGCCCTCCCAGGAGAAATGAGTATAGAGGTACTTGTACCCCTTACCCATTTCCTTTAAGAGTTAAAAGTAAATAAACACACAAACACTTAGAAAAAGTATTTTAATTGAACAAAAAACATAACCACGAAAAAAGTCCTTTAATATTCTTAATTAACCATTAATACTTACCTGTCCCTTTAAATAAATGATCCCTCGCAATATCCTCGGAAATTGGCTAATCAGTTACAATGTAACAAAGTTATTACAATGTAACAACTTTGTTACATTGTAACTACGTCGCACCCGACGTCACTCGCCGCTCAGCCGCCGCATACACTTACGCGTCCATGCAGGACGCTAAGTCCCCGCCGGCTCCCGCCGTCCACCCCATCTACATCTGTCACCCACATGTGGGTGACATGTGGGTGACATGTGGGTGAGGCGGGGAGGGCAGCGGAGCCGGCGGAACTTAGCGTCCTGCACGGACCCGACAGAGCTCTGAGCTATATAGCTCAGAGCTCTCTAAGCATCTTTGTATTTGGGCTCCAAGGAGCCCCATTGGTCCTTAGCAGACCAATGGGGTTCCTTTAAATCAGAAGGTCTGCTAAGGACCAATGGGGCTCCTTGGAGCCCAAATACAAAGATGCTTAGAGAGCTCTGAGCTATATAGCTAAGAGCTCTGTCGGGTCCGTGCAGGACGCTAAGTTCCGCCGGCTCCCGCTGCCCTTCCCGCCTCTCCCACATGTCACCCACATGTCACCCATATGTGGGTGACATGTGGGTGACAGATGTGGGCGGGGTGGACGGCGGGAGCCGGCGGGGACTTAGCGTCCTGCACGGACGCGTAAGTGTATGCGGCGGCTGAGCGGCGAGTGATGTCGGGTGCGGCGTAGTTACAACGTAACAAAGTTGTTACATTGTAATAACTTTGTTACATTGTAACTGATTAGCCAATTTCCGAGGATATTGCGAGGGATCATTTATTTAAAGGGACAGGTAAGTATTAATGGTTAATTAAGAATATTAAAGGACTTTTTTCGTGGTTATGTTTTTTGTTCAATTAAAATACTTTTTCTAAGTGTTTGTGTGTTTATTTACTTTTAACTCTTAAAGGAAATGGGTAAGGGGTACAAGTAACTCTATACTCATTTCTCCTGGGAGGGGGGGTGGGCATCTGGGGGACCCCTTTTTAAAGGGGACTCCCAGATGCCACCATGAACCCCCCCCCCCCCAGGAAATCGCGGCCTCCACCTCCACCGCCCATCGGAGGTGGAGAAGAGCCCCTTGTCCTTGGATTGGACAAGGGCTCTGAGGGGGAGGGGAAAGCTTGGCTGCCCCTCCCCTTCCGAGACCCCCCAATCCATGGACCATGCGGGCTGGTATAGTCAGGGTGCGGAGCCCCACGCAGCCGGTGCTCCGCATTCTGGCTATCCCAGCCTGCATGGGGGACAAGGGGTTAAAGAGGTCTGGGAGGGGGGACCCCACGTCGTTTTTTTTTTATATTTCCCACACTCAGAACTAAGTAAGTAAAACTCTTCCCACTTGGGGGAATCTATGAAAATAATACACTATTGTTACCTGTGCAAAAAAACCTGACATTTTCCACATTTGAAAGACATTTTCCCCCTTGAAACTTAAAAATCGATTTTCTCAAAAACTATAAGGTCTTTTTGAAAAAAAATGTTTTCCTCTTATTCCCACTGATCCCCTTAATATACCCTGGGAATTTGGTGTTCCTAAACTTTAAGCAGGCTTTGCTATTAACCGTTAAAGTCGGCGGGTTTTTAAATGTATACATTTTTCCTTTGAAACTTTAACATCGATTTTCTGAAAAACTATAAGGTCTTTTTGAAAAAACATTTTTTTCCTCTTATTCCTTCTGATCTCCTTCATATACTCTCCAAATTTGAGGCTCTTAGCATTTAAGGGGGCTTTGCTATTAACCCTTAAAGTTGGCGGCTTTTTTATACGGGAGCGTTATGGTTTAATGCGAAATTACGGTATGAACGAAACGCGAAATTACGCGTTGAAAATTACACTTACGGTATTTTCAATTACGATTTTAATGGCAATTACGCTACCGTAATTTCGCATCGTAATCGCAAATTTCGCATGCGTAATTATAGTAATGCGAAATTACGAAAATTTCGGCTCAACTCTACCTGAAGGGGCTCCCTGGCACTCACTCACTGCCTGAAGGGGCTCCCTGGCACTCACTCACTGCCTGAAGGGGCTCCCTGGCACTCTCTCACTGCCTGAAGGGGCTCCCTGGCACTCACTCACTGCCTGAAGGGGCTCCCTGGCACTCACTCACTGCCTGAAGGGGCTCCCTGGCACTCACTCACTGCCTGAAGGGGCTCCCTGGCACTCACTCACTGCCTGAAGGGGCTCCCTGGCACTCTCTCACTGCCTGAAGGGGCTCCCTGGCACTCACTCACTACCTGAAGAGGCTCCCTGGCACTCACTCACTACCTAAAGGGGCTCCCTGTCACTCACTATTGGGGTCCCTGTCACGCACTACCTAACTGGAGGCGCCTGTCACTCACTAGCTAACCTGGGGGTCCCTGTCACTCACTACCTAACGTGTGGGCTACCATATTAAGGGGGGATTCTGCCTATTTATGTGAAATGCTGTCTATTTATGTGCCTCATGACTGCTGAATTTGTCTTGTTGGGAGCCTTATGATTTGTTGGGTGCCTCAAGATTGCTGAATTTGTCTTGTTGGGGGCCTCATGATTTGTTGGGGGCCTCATGATTGCTGAATTTGTCTTGTTGGGGGCCTCATGATTTGTTGGAGGCCTCATGATTGCTGAATTTGTCTTGTTGGGGGCCTCATGATTTGTTGGGGGCCTCATGATTTGTTGGGGGTCACATGATTGCTAACTGCGAGACTATGGGAAAAGCTGAATCCTTATCATATGAGACAATAGCATTAAACCTACTTTTTTAGCTTTTTAAAACAGAAAATAAAACTGGGAGGTTCTAAAAAATTGAATACATTTTTCAGGAGTAGGATGGATGAAATTGTTTATCTTCACAGTTTATTTTCAACTTGGATTTTCCATAATGTTCATGTATGAGTTAAAACGTTTGTACAGTATTTAGTTTAAATTGCGGTTGCCACTTTGCGATAGATAAGTGACTTTTGGGTTGCAGTTTGGGCACTCGGCCTCCAAAAGGTTCGCCACCACTGTCATAATCTAATGTCCCACCATTGCTAGGTTCATGTAAATTTGTTTCCACCCGGCCGTTACCACACCTATATTCTGGTCCATGGCCCACCCATTTTTCGGTGCGGCATGATAAGCACGCCGCACAACGTGATCCTCATATTTTTGGCACGCTAGCTGCAGTGTGCTGAATTCTGCTGCCTACAGTATGTACAGTATACGCTGTTCTCTAGTTGCTGCACTGTGTGCTGATTTACCTACAGTGTGTACAGTGTAAGGTGTTACTCTGTGCCTTTACTGATTGTAAACCAGCTATATTGTATGCTGATCCCTGCTACTTTCAGTATGTACAGTATTAGCTGTAAAGCCTGGTACACACATACAATTTTGATTAGCCAATTTTAGCTCTGTTCATAAAATTCATTGTCTGTTGGCCCACTTACTGCACGGGGGTGGTAAAATTGGGGGTCAGTAATTGACCAATCAAAATTGTATGTGCGTATACATCTTTGATCTATGCCTATACTGATTGTAAATTATCCAAATAAAGGACAGGGGGCTCCATCCAATATTTCGATGGGCAGGCCCGTTATCTGTAGCTTACACCACTGCTAAGTTCATGTACATTTGGCCCCACCCATGGCCACGCCCACTCACCGCATGGCCACGATCATTTTTTGCCGCTCCCCGCCTGGTGCCCACAGGTGCCCCCGGTCTCCAAGGACCCTAGAAACGCCCCTGTATCATTGTATACCGTATGTGATTTTTCTGAAGATATCTGTGAACATATCATTTTCAGAATCCCAATTAAAAGCTACCGTATGTTTTCACACTGTTCTGTCCTATAAACCCCAGCTTTTGTTGTTGTTCCATGAACTGAGGTTTATAAGGGGGTGGACAGTACTGTTAGTACCTTGACTCATAATGGTGATCATTAAGTTGGGTATCACTTACAAGAAATGAACATCTTCTTGTAAAAAACAAAACACAAAGCTCTTATCCATCATCAGCACTCTGACTTTAACGCGTCTACAATAAATGTGTCTTTTCCATTATATTTTATTTTCCATTTTCTAACGGTATAAAGAAATATGACACATGAAACTGGATGTCTCTTTATTCATATATTGTGTCAATTTAGAGGCTTAAAACGGACCACTGCTACTGCATCAGCAAAGTGGGATGTAGGTCTACATTGAAATGTGCAAGTTAGTGTGAATGCCACTTCAAATCCTTTATAGATGATGCTCAGAGACGTGTAATGTCAACTCACAGAGCAGCACTTTGCAAAATTCCAACCACAATTTATAAATATACACACGTTATTCTCACTTTCTGTGCACACTGAGAGCAGAGCATTTTTATATGAAGCTCAGTGATGATTGATCGCCGCATCACTAAGTGGTCTGGAGGGCTTTAGCATTTGCCACAGGTAAAAGGATTTTTGTAAAGGCGGTATAAAGCTTTGATTCCATGTTTATGCTTACTTACATGTTTCCTTTATGGTTTAGCTTTTACAGCTTTGATTTTTTTTTCTGTTTGCCGAAAAAGTTTTTGGCTGAAAATATTGTTACTGCAGCTCTCCCAGCCCCAATTTTATAAAGCATAAAGCAAACTAGACATCAGATCCTGTGGTGATATAAATTTGATGGCTAGGGTATCTGTGACAATAATCACATGATCGTCTGAGCAGCTGATGGGGATATTAAAGGACACCCAAGGCGAAAATAAACTAATGAAACAAATGATTGTATCTATCTTCCTTCTCCTAAAGTTGACTTTTTAACATATTCCACAGTTTTATTTTAAGTTTAAATCTACTTTTTAAGTTTTACCTGTTTTATTGTTTTTGCTCAATGACATATTCATTGAAGTATGCCAGAGCTACAATCTAGGAACTATTGACCATTTTTATTTCTTTCCTGCTCTCAGAAGCCATTTTCTGCTTGGAAAGTGTTTTATAGTTGGAATTTCTTATCAGTGAGGGTCACAGTGTAGTCACTTCCTGTCCGGACTGAGTCAGCCACTTACATACCTGATATTTAACTCTTTTAGGCAGAGAAAGAAAAAAAGGAACACAGCATAGTTATTTGTGTGCTAGGCACTGTACATACCCATGTCTATCTCATCATGTCACATGTCACCTCGGGTATCCTTTAAGGGGAAGTGGCAGAATCTTCACACAGAAAGTAGAAGGTGAATGGCTAGTCATTTGCCGAAATGATATGATGGATATAATGTTCATATACATACAAATATTTGGTTGCTAAGGTAAAAGAAGAGTTACAGTAGGTTGTAAGCTTAGTCTACAAAGTAGGCCTTGATTTATTTTTAAGAAGAATTTGTCAGACTCACTTTTAAGTGAAGCTACATTTTTTTGAGTGGAAATAAATGCTATAGCTGATATCAGTGCTGTACAGGGCCCTGTAAAATTTAAAGCTATAGGCTTGCTATACACCAGCGGTTCTGGATGTAAGACTGGCTTGGGGGCATAAAGAGATAATTTGCATATTCAGCAGTGGTGCAATGTGGGTAGCCACAGTTACACAGTAGGGGTGCTCTTCCACTTGTCTCCTTGTAGCCCATTTTTATATTGTGAAGAAGGAGCGCTATAATCATTTGCTAGTTTCTATACATTTACACACTTAAATCTGAATTATAACAAATACCTTCTGTTTTCAGAAAGAAAACCACACACAAGCCATTTTGTAATTCAGTCTTTTAAAAATATATTTACTTTAAAATGTATACAGCTATGAATTTCAAAACTGACAGGATGTTCAAATTACTACTTCTTGCCAACCATAGAAGCAGTAGATTGTCTGGGACTCTCCCCAGTTCCTGTCTTCTTGCATGTGTCATTTCCTGCACAAAATATGTCCGCCAAGAAATTTAAAGACATTCTCATTTGGAATGACCCATTAAAAATGTTATGTAGTGGTATGTGTTTGTATTTACGTACATTACAGGATAAGACCTTTCAATGTGCAATTGAAAAGTACTAAAAGGTAGGTGAAAAAGTACTGTCAGAATTATTCGGAGTATTTTCTTGCTTGCTGGTAGCTTAACCACTTGAGGACCACAGTCTTTTCACCCCTTAAGGACCAGAGCCTTTTTTCCTTTCAGACCACTGCAGCTTTCACGGTTTATTGCTTGGTCATACAACCTACCACCTAAATGAATTTTACCTCCTTTTCTTGTCACTGCGAGTTTTACTGTTTATTATATTCATCAAAAAAGACATTCATTTTGTCAAAAAAATTATTTTTTTTTACTTTCTAAACTGACATTTTTCAAATAAAGTAATATTTCTGTATACATTTTTGTCCAAATTTATTGTGCTACATGTCTTTGATAAAAAAAAACAAAAAACATTCAGTGTATATTTATTGGTTTGGGTAAAAGTTATAGCGTTTACAAACTATGGTGCCAAAAGTGAATTTTCCCATTTTGATCTCTGACTTTTCTGAGCACCTGTCATGTTTCATGAGGTGCTAAAATTCCAGGATAGTATAAATACCCCCCAAATGACCCCATTTTGGAAAGAAGACATCCCAAAGTATTCACTGAGAGGCATGGTGAGTTCATAGAAGATTTTATTTTTTGTCACAAGTTAGCGGAAAATGACATTTTGTGACAAAAAAAAAAGTTTACATTTCTGCTAACTTGAGACAAAAAAAAAAGAAATCTGCCACGGACTCACTATGCTCCTCTCTGAATACCTTGAAGGGTCTACTTTCCAAAATGGGGTCATTTGTGGGGTGTGTTTACTGTCCTGGCATTTTTGGGGTGCCTAATTGTAAGCACCCCTGTAAAGCCTAAAGGTGCTCATTGGACTTTGGGCCCCTTAGCGCAGTTAGGCTGCAAATAAGTGCCACACATGTGGTATTGCCATACTCAGGAGAAGTAGTATAATGTGTTTTGGGGTGTATTTTTACACATACCCATGCTGGGTGGGAGAAATATCTCCGTAAATGACAATTGTTTTATTTTTTTTACACACAATTGTCCATTTACAGAGATATTTCTCCCACTCATCATGGGTATATGTAAAAATACACCCCAAAACACATTATACTACTTCTCCTAAGTACGGTGATACCACATGTGTGGCACTTTTATGCACCCTAACTGCGCTAAGGGGCCCAAAGTCCAATGAGTACCTTTAGGATTTCACAAGTCATTTTGCGACATTTGGTTTCAAGACTACTCCTCACGGTTTAGGGCCCCTAAAATGCCAGGGCAGTATAGGAACCCCACAAATGACCCCATTTTAGAAAGAAGATACCCCAAGGTATTCCGTTAGGAGTATGGTGAGTTCATAGAAGATTTTATTTTTTGTCACAAGTTAGCGGAAATTGATTTTTATTGTTTTTTTCACAAAGTGTCATTTTCCGCTAACTTGTGACAAAAAATAAAATCTTCTATGAACTCACCATACTCCTAACGAAAAACCTTGGGGTGTCTTCTTTCTAAAATGGGGTCATTTGTGGGGTTCCTATACTGCACTGGCATTTTAGGGGTCCTAAACCGTGAGGAGTAGTCTTGAAACCAAATGTTGCAAAATGACCTGTGAAATCCTAAAGGTACTCATTGGACTTTGGGCCCCTTAGCACACTTAGGGTGCAAAAAAGTGCCACACATGTGGTATCGTCGTTCTCATGAGAAGTAGTATAATGTGTTTTGGGGTGTATTTTTACATATACCCATGCTGGGTGGGAGAAATATCTCTGTAAATGACAATTTTTTAATTTTTTTTTACACACAATTGTCCATTTACAGAGAGATTTCTCCCACCCAGCATGAGTATGTTTAAAAATACACCCCAAAACCACAATATACTACTTCTTCTGAGTACGGCGATACCACATGTGTGACACTTTTTTGCAACCTAGGTGCGCTAAGGGGCCTAACGTCATATTCACAGGTCATTTTGAGACATTTGGATTCTAGACTACTCCTCACGGTTTAGGGCCCCTAAAATGCCAGGGCAGTTTAGGAACCCCACAAGTGACCCCATTTTAGAAAGAAGACACCCTAAGGTATTCCGTTAGGTGTATATTGAGTTCATAGAAGATGTTTTTTTGTCCCAAGTTAGCGGAAATTGACACTTTGTGAAAAAAAACAATAAAAATCAATTTCCGCTAGCTTTTGACAAAAAATTAAATCTTCTATGAACTTGTTATACACCTAACAGAATACCTTGGGTGTCTTCTTTCTAAAATGAGGTCACTTGTGGGGTTCCTATACTGCCCTGGCATTTTAGGGGCACTAAACCGTGAGGAGTAGCCTTGAACCCAAATGTCTCAAAATGACCTGTTAAATCCTAAAGGTACTCATTGGACTTTGGGCCCCTTAGCGCAGTTAGGCTGCAAAAAAGTGCCACACATGTGGTACTGCCGTGCTCAGAAGAAGTAGTATAATGTGTTTTGAGGTGTATTTTTACATATACCCATGCTGGGTGGGAGAAATATCTCTGTAAATGACAAATTTTTGATTTTTTTTTACACACAATTGTCCATTACAGAGAGATTTCTCCCACCCAGCATGAGTATGTGTAAAAATACACCCCAAAACGCATTATAATACTTCTCCTGAGTACGGTGATACCCCATGTGTGACACTTTTTTGCAGCCTAGGTGCGCTAAGGGGCCCAACGTCCTATTCACAGGTCATTTTGAGGCATTTGTTTTCTAGACTACTCCTCACGATTTAGGGCCCCTAAAATGCCAGGGCAATATAGGAACACAACAAGTGACCCCATTTTAGAAAGAAGACACCCCAAGGTATTTCCTTAGGTGTATGGTGAGTTCATAGAAGATTTTATTTTTTTGTCACAAGTTAGTGAAAAATGACACTTTGTGAAATAAACAATAAAAATCAATTTCCGCTAACTTTTGACAAAAAATAAAATCTTCTATGAACTCATCATACATCTAACAGAATACCTTGGGGTGTCTTTTTTCTAAAATGGGGTCACTTGTGGGGTTCCTATACTGCCCTGGCATTTTACGGGCCCAAATCCGTGAGTAGTCTGGAAACCAAATGTCTCAAAATGACTGTTCAGGGGTATAAGCATCTGCAAATTTTGATGACAGATGGTCTATGAGGGGGCGAATTTTGTGGAACCAGTCATAAGCAGGGTGGCCTCTTAGATGACAGGTTGTGTGGATAGGAGTGCTAGGGGGGTGACAGGAGGTGATTGATGGGTGTCACAGGGGGTGGTTAGAGGGGAAAATAGATGCAATCAATGCACTGGGGAGGTGTTCGGAAGGGGGTCTGAGGGGATCTGAGGGTTTGGTCGAGTGATCAGGAGCCCACACGGGGCAAATTAGGGCCTGATCTGATGGGTAGGTGTGCTAGGGCAGAACAGATGTAAGATGGCAGAACAGATGTAAACAATGCACTTTGGAGGTGATCTGAGGGTAGGTCTGCGGGTGATCTGATGGTGTGGGAGGGTGATCAGATGCCCGTAAGAGGCAGGTTAGGTTCTGATCTGATGGGAGGCAGTGACAGGTGATTGACGGGGTGATTGACGGGTGATTGACGGGTGATTGACGGGTGATTACAGGGGAGAATAGATGTATACAGTACACAGGGGGGAAGGTCTGGGGGGGTTTGAGGTCATTCTGAGGGTGTGGGTGGGTGATTGGGTGCCCTAGGGGCAGTAGGGGTCTGATCTGATGGGTAGCAGTGACAGGGGGTGATTGATGGGTGATTGATGGGTGATCAGTGGGTGATTAGATGGCAGAACAGATGTAAACAATGCACTTTGGAGGTGATCTGAGGGTAGGTCTGCGGGCGATCTGATGGTGTGGGAGGGTGATCAGATGCCCGTAAGAGGCAGGTTAGGGTCTGATCTGATAAGTGGCAGTAACAGGTGGTGATTGACGGGTGATTGACGGGTGAATGACAGGTGATTGACAGGTGATTACAGGGGAGGATAGATGTATACAGTACACGGGGGGGCTGGGGAGGATCTGAGAGTGTGGGGGGGGGTGATCAGGAGACCCCAGGGGGGGCAGTTTAAGGACTAATGAAAAAAATAGCACTGACAGATAGTGACAGGGAGTGATTGATGGGTGATTAGGGGGGTGATTGGGTGCAAACAGGGGTTTGAGGGGTGGGCAGGGGGGGTCTGAGGAGTGCTGTGGGCAATCAGAGGGAAGGGGGGGGAAGATCAGTGTTCTTGGGTGCTTACCTTCGTGGCTGCAGCCTGCCCTGGTGGTCCCTCGATCACTGGGACCACCAGGGCAGGAGGCAGCCTGTATAATACGCTTTGTATACATTACAAAGTGTATTATACACTTTGTAGCGGTGATCTGTCAGCTAGTAACCCACCGGCGCTTCCGAATAGCCGGCGGGTTACAGCGCGAGGGGGGCGGAGCCTGACGCTGGCCGCGAATGACGCGATCGCGGCACAGCCACGCCTGCTGCCACCGCCGCTGATGGGCGTATTGCGGCCGTTTCGGCCCAGCCCTTGCCGCCGCCCATCGGCTTAAGGCGGTCGGCAAGTGGTTAAAAGGCATTTTATTGATGATGATGTTTATGAGGATGATTACTATTATTATTATTTATCTTATCCTACTAATATGATAAATGTAAAAGTGTGGATGTTTGTGTAACGATTGTGGAATTCTCTCCGTGATCAGCGCACAAGACGTGCGCTGACACTGCAGAAATCCTCCACAAGCGTGCGATTTGAGGGAACCCAGCAAATGGTGCAATGTACCTGTAGAGGGAAATTCCTGTCGGCAGGTGGAGCTGTGGAGTGCAGAGGAACAGCTCCTCTGCCCTGCCACACACACCAGACAGGAATTGCACGAAGGGAAGAAACACAGGGCAAGATAGCCCTGAAAGAGAGAGATCAAAGCGACAGAGGGTATGTGTGTTCACCAAACTAGTCGCCACCCTGCGACGATGAACACACAACCAGGAAGATAAAGTGAAAAGGCAATCGCCGGAGATGGCGGTTGCTAACAGCGACACAAGACCGAATAAGCACAGATGAGGAATGTATGTATGTCCACCAATCTAGCCGCCAACCTGCGATGGCGGACACACAACAAAGGAAACTGAGTGAGAACGCAATCGCCTGAGAAGCGATTGCGAATGAGATTGAGCAAAGGGACAGATTGTATGGGCTTGATTCACAAAGCGGTGCTAACCCAGTTAGAGACTTTAGGCGTGATAACAATTTTTATCATGCCTAAACTCAGTTTAGGCATGATAAGTTTAGGCATGATAAGTTTAGGCATGCTAAGTTTAGATAAGTTTAGATCGCATGCAAAGTCCCGCACGCAAAGCAGCGCCATTAAACTCTATGCAAAGTGCACCAGACTTTGCTAGCGCAAAACTTTTGATCAGCTGTGCACTGCGGTGCTAACCCAGTTGGTGCTTAAACTTATCACGCCTAAAAACTTATCACACCTAAACTTATCACACCTAAACTTATCATGCCTAAACGGAGTTTAGGCGTGATAAAGGGCTTTTCACCAGGGTGCTAACTGTTAGCACCGCTTTGTGAATCAGGCCCTTTGTGTCTGCACCAAACTAGTCGCCAACCCGCGACGGTGCATACACAACAGCAGATATGAAGTAGGAACGCAATCGCGAGAGAGGCGATTGCCAGAGGTGACACAAGGCTACAGCAAGGCAGAGCACGAGAGTAGCAAAGGTACAGCAAATAATACAATAAGGAGACAAGGAAAACAACAAACGCTAACTAAACGCGAACACCGCACTCATTCGCAACAGTGCACGCGTTTATGCGCGGTCTCCACGTGATAAGCACAACAGAGACAAGCACGTCTAACTAACCACCGACAGACAAACATGAAACAGAGGACGCGAGCACTTGCTTAACGGTTACCTCACTGAGCCTCCAGCAAGCGTCCGTAGCAGACAAGACAAATACACGAAAACAGGAATAAGCGAGAGATAGGATCCACAGCACTAGTGCAAGAGGCTAGTGCGATCCAGGAAGACAGAACAGAAGGATCCACAGCACTAGCGCAAGGCGAGTGCGATCCAAGTACAGCAAGAGAGTAGCAGACCGGAAGGATCCACAGCACTAGCGCAAGGTGAGTGCGATCCTGGCAAGACAGATAAGATGAGATAGCTGGTAGCAACCGCTGCTCCAGCTATACTCCAAGAACAAAGATCAGAACGACTTCCTGTCGACCACCGCTGGGACAGGACAATCGCAACAGACAAACAAGTCAGATATGCAATCCTAACTGCACTAGGGAACCTACCTAGTGCAGTCCCAGGAATTACTCTAGACTAATCTTCAAACAATGAGCAAGGCTGACACTCAGGAGTGTTCCACAGGACTAACCCTTATGACCATCCCAGGTCTGGGATATCACATGGTATATATAGAGCAAGCCTACAAAGGATGTGGCTAGGCAATCTGCATGACAAAGGTATGCAAATTCCTCAGCAGCAAGCTGCAAAACTGACAAAAGGTCTCTCTTCCAGAGACCTGCAGAATGCAGACCTGAACAGTGGTCAAAAAGCTGCCTGCCTGCGCAGGCAGCCGAGCGGATCCTCACAGTTTGTTACTCAATCACGCAACAATCGCTGAACGGATTTGAATGAAATTTGGCACACACATAGTACATTACCTGGAATAACATATAGGATACTTTTTATCTTCCTAACCAGAAAGTGGGCGGAGACAAATACAAATTTCACTGGGAAAATGTAAAATGCAGCCATTCTTACACTGTTAATGGTAGGGTTCTCAAACTTTGCACAGTTGGTCACTTGGTGACTGGAATTAATATTCAGAAAAGTGGGTGGAGTGTACAAAAGCCAATCAAAATTCACCTATTGACTTTCAGGGGGAATATTTCATTGCTGCTATTCTTGCACTGTTAATGGCACAAGCCTCAAACCTGGTACAGTTGGTCATTGGGTGACTGGGGTTCAAATTCAGAAAAGAGGGTGGAGCCACAAACAGCCAATCAGATTTGTTTCATTTCGATGCGAAATTATTGATGCCAAAGATCGCAAAGCTCACAAACTTGGTCATTGAGTAATTGTATATTAGGGTTAGAAAAATTGAGCGGAGCCAACACCAGCCAAATACATACCAGGGAAATGCTGGGCCATCAGCTAGTAAGGTTATAAGGTTAAGGTGTGAAAATATCACCTACGATAAAACTTAGGAGAAATTGAATTGCATGTTGCCCCAAGTATCTCTCCACTACACAGTCTCCTCTTCACACGCCCCTGCTTCACTGTCCCCTCCCACCATCTCTTCATGTGCAATAGTTACAAAGAAGAAGAAGATGAGAGGGGTTGGCTTTTAAAAGTCACACATTGTAGTTTGGAGGGGATGGCATGCAAAATAATTACTGGCACTACGGTTCAGCCCCCATGATCCAAGTCAGAGGGTGTGTACAGGCAAATATAGAGCAGTTAAACAGAAGTAGGAGCAGAAGCCACAACAAATACAATGTAAGGATCCCTCCTGTAGTGTGTTCTGTTCGTTGCAGTGGAGCTGCAAACAGACAGTTCTGGCTTATCTGCTTGCATTTGGTTGTGCATTTGCAATAAGTCTCATTGTCATTTGCAATTGCTCTGCAGTTCTGGGCAGCTCAGGATGCTGTCATCATTCCACCAATTGCTTGTTGCAGCTGAGCTGCGGCCAGATAGCCCTGGTTTTCCTGCAAGCATCTTGTTACATAATACTGCATGTATTTGTTATGGGAGTCCTTTGCATTCACACCCAGCTAGCAAATGGTAATCAAGCCATCTTAGGATTGAATGATTACCATTCAGCTGTGTGGGAATTTGCATACCTGCATCCATTGGCTGATGCCAGCATAAAAGTCTGCCTCCCATTTTATACCCCGCCCGACATAGCGTACAGCTCTCTGAGTTGTCGTTGGGTCTATGCTGTGAAACTTGTTATTGTAAATGTATAATGCCTTGCTCTTTATTGTCATGTCTGCTGGACGTTTGCCGACCTGCGGGCGTCAGTGAAGTCCTTCTGATCCTGATAGATCCTGATATGTGCTACTTCTGTATGTGACCATGTTACACTAGGGATTGTTGGCATAAGTATTGCTGAGCAAGAAAATTCTTCAAATAGTAAGGTTTCCAGTTATCCCCATATAAAATGGAACTGTGGGTGCTGGTTAATTTTCCAGTTTCTAGCTAATTTATCAGCAATTGCTGGCTTTAATCTCTCTCTGGGTCTGTTGAATATTGCATGGTAGGAGAATGTGCAGGCATCACTTGACATGATCACTGCATTCACCAAGCATGAACACATTTATTTATTGTACTTATAAAGCGCCAACATATTACGCAGCGCTGGACATTAGTTTAGGTTACAGACAATATTTAGGGGTGACATACAGCAAAACACATGTCAAATCTTGTACATCGTTTGATCATATTATTCCTAAAAGCGAATTCACTATTAACCTCTCAAGCAATGTCAGCCTGGGAGGTGAAAAACCTGTGGAAATCCACCGGCTGGCTAAGCAGCAGAAACCCTGTGTTATCACTCCCAATAGAAACCTGCAGCAAGTCTTCACTGCAAGCAGCAGCACATGATTACTGCTGCTTGGCCAGCAAGTGGATTTCCTCAGCTTTACCACTTCCCAGTCCGTTGCCGCTCCCAAGCAGTATGGGGTGGTTTAGTTGGGATCGGTAAGGACGAGCATCCCTGCAAGTGGATTCCAGTCTTCTTAGCGGCGATCTCCTCCTTCTTCATCCACTTCCTGTCACCCGGCAATCACATTCCCCAGCATTTCCCTCTGATGACACTGTGTGCACCCCCTGGTGTCGGGCGTATGCAGATTCATCACATCAGGCAGTAAATTCAGATTTGTTGCATTGGATTCAATACAAACATCTGTATTTGATCCAATATAAAAAATGTGTAAAAAAAATGATATGGGCAGCACTAAAAAATTAATAAAACATTTAAATAAAAATGTCAAAAATTTAAAAAAGCTTTTTTATATTGTACGCATGCTTGCCAAAAGCTTGCAAGGACTTTCAAGCGGTCCGCAAAAAAAGCTTACATTGTACCGCTTTTGGTACAAAAAATTGCTGGGAAATTAAACGCCGCGGAGGTTAAATGACCTTAATTCTTACACAGCAAATAGGAAAAAATATGTGAGAGCATTGCAGAAACCTTATAAATATTACAGCAGGGTAACCACAGGAATACATTATGCAAAAAATGCAATTTAGCTTTGGAAAGTAATTCAAAGAAAGGAAAACACATAATTTTATGTAAGCAACTATTCTGTTTAGGATAAAAAGACATAAAAACACATCAATTATTTAGCATGATTCATAGTGGGAGGATTCCTGCTTATATTGCTTTTGTATAAACGTTCTTCAAGATATGTTTTTCTCCTGTATAATACAAGCATCATGTGCGTGATCTCTACAATCTCTAGAAACGTGTAAATCACTTCAGGCAGCCAGTCATGTTCATTAGTATCAGAATTCAGCACAAGAGACCAGCATCAGATTCCATCTCACAAATAAAAGGTCACTTTTATTTACATGACAGGAATAAAGTCGTATACTCCAACAGATGGATTTTAAACTTTTTAGTTCGTATTCTTATCTGATTTGAATAAAAACAAGTAAGTCAAAAACATGTTGGTGGAATAATGTAACTATTTTCTTGACATATACATGGGGAAACTGTCGTTTTCTTTCTTTCACCTGCCTTAGAAAAATGATAGCTTGCTTCTAAACGGTTGCTATGGTAATTCAGGGACTTCAGAGTTTTTATACAGGTCTTTTATCACATTCTTGTCACAAATGACTGCCCTTCCGTTACTGATGTAACGTTTGTATTGATTTGGTTTATGGGATCAAAATCTGATAGACAATAATTGCAGGTTACCAGGTGTCCTGAAATCTATACCATGATACACTACTTCAGGACAATGGGCAGAGGCATGCATATCTTTCATGTTTCTAGAAACCAGTTGTACATCCAGAGCTGTTTCAGGCTTTCTGGGCTTCATCAGGGAAATATTTTTGTTTGTCTGTATGAACAGTGCTAGTGTATCAACTTCTTGGATTTAATTTTTTACTGTTGTGGGTATCTAGGCAGAAGGATAGCAAATACAACCATGGAAGTCTCAAGGGCATGAGACGTGAACGTTATATTGTCATTGACTATTATTAAAAGTCATAACAGGAAGAACATCTATTGAAGTATTACGGTCTGTCATGGGGGAGTACACACAACTAAGGGCAGCTGGACACGCCTGCACCACATGACTGCCCCAGGTGCACTGCCCCTGATAAAGTGACTATAAACATCAGGTTTCAGACCAAACCAAATTTGGTCTATGCTTCTAGTATGTTTGAGTTGAAAACCATGTTTAAATATCAATTGCCTCGACAATTATTTCATTCGTTTCCCCTTGATCAATTTATTATTGTTATTTTTCAATAGTCAAGCAATAAAGCTTTTAGCATTGTATGACAAACACCTAACCGGCCAACAAGGCTTTCATCACGGGAAGGGTACCTTTGTAGGGTGAAGGCTAGAAAACCCCTATCCTTTCCACAAAGCAGGCTTGTCTATGTTGAGGCACAAGGGCTCTTCCCTGCATCTGTGTTGCCCCAAATGAACCTTGGGTAATAGAATGGGAGGAATGATGTTGCTATCTCGTCTCTCCCTCTATAACTGGGCCACAAAATGACATCCCCCACCCAGATAAATAAAGGTACAAACACACGTCAGATTTTTCCAAACGACCGGTCGTTTGGACATCTGAACGACCGGTCGTTTGGACGTCAAATCGGGCGTGAGTACAAACAGTTATTCAGCTAATAAGACTGGATTTGACCGATCCGCCAAGTAGATCCGTCAAAACCAGCGTTAGCAGCTGAACGACCGTGTGTACACACGCCCGACTTGACGTCCAAACAACCGGTCGTTCAGACGTCCAAACGACCAGTCGACAAGTGTACGCACCTTAACAGAAGGGATCCTTGCAGATTATTTGCCTATTTACACAAAAGACACTGATAATGTAAGAAAATTGGAAATAACATACTGATACTTTTTAAAACCAATTAATGTCTATTAATGCATTCCAACATTAGCCATAATGTCTAGCAATCTACATAAATTGTGATTTTCAATTATGTAATTCAGTGTTTAATTGCCCTTCATCTCTAATCTTGATGGAACCTCCTTGGGGAAACCCAAGCATGTGGGTGTCACCAAAAAGGGAGATGGATTATGGAGTGTGAATGTTGAGGAGTATCAGTTTTTCTCCTGGCTGAGGATTTCAGGTTATATATTTTGCCAAATATGGTTTCTTCACACAATTACAAATGTCGTCCATTTATTTCAGGCTAGAGTTAGGCTAGCCTTTTCTGGTCATGTTAGGTGACAGTATCAGCTTAGTTTAGGGTTATCAGTGGTTTATCCAATAAGTTATTGTGAGGGATGATTGAAGGTCGAACTAGAGTTATGCTCAGTTGATGAGTAAGGGTACATTTTAGGGTATAGTTAGTCAAAATATTCTTATTAGAGTTGTAGTTTCTTATCCAAGGACAGGCTCACACTTTGTAGTTTTACTTACCTCAGTTTTCAGTTATTTTTTTCAGAATGCTTGATCTGTGGAATTTTTTTTTTGTGGGAGGTAGGGGGCTCTTAACATGTAATACTGATATCCACAGAGATTTCGGAATTGATCACATTGTATGCATGCAGATAAAATACATGCATTTTACTGCATAATATTACATTATGCATTTTAACGCAGTAACACTACACAAACATAGATACTGTGGGGAATGACCGGATAGGTTATATTTTACATATTTATTTCAGATTTTCCAACATAGATGAAGGATTGTGGTATATTTTGGTAAAGCAGGATTTAAGGTGCTCAGTGTCTTTATTTTTTTTTTATTTTTTTTTTTTTTGCCAAACCTGGCCTTGACTTGCACTTTGCCACATCTGAAAATCAGACATGGAGAAAAATAGGGTAGAATCAAAAGCATTAACTCGGTAAACTAAAACTTTAGATAAGTGAAGGGTTGTTTTAAGAGAGAGAATTTTGCTGTCAGTAATTCAGTCTGTAATAGGTCCCTGGAGGTAGATTTCATTAAGAGTCTTTCAGAGACTGATTGAAGTGAGTAAAGTTATTTTAGCGGGAAATAAACAACATCCTCCCATTCATATCGGATATCAAGACAGATTTCTGTCCCTGACAATTTATTGTTTATCCCAGGAAAGTATTTTAATGCAAGTCAAGGCTGGAGAATCACTGCAGTCTGCTACATTACATGAAGCACAAACGATGTAATGGGCAATAAAGATAGGCTGCAGAAATCTGTTTTAAGGTGCAGCCGCCTCTCCAAGTGGGCTGCAAGGACAGAGATTCATTTCCAGCCGTCGCTGTAGAGGAGAAGGCAAAAATGCAAATGGCTTAAATAGCAGCATCCTCAAGAAAAATGTGTTTACCTGGCCTGGCAAATAAAACCAGATTACCTGATACAATATGTTACACTCTCCTGCAATCTTTCACTCCTGTTCTGCATTGCCATTGTGCCGTGCTTCATATAACACAAAGCTATTTGGAGGAGGATAAGGTTGTATTATTGTTAGAAACACAAGGTTTACGGCTGCAATAGTAAATCATGCCTTGGCTACAAATGAAGCTGGATCTTAAGGCTGACATAACAAAAAGCCATTCATTATATGACTCGTACTGTGTGAGGTAATGGCAGGAGATTATAAGTGGTTCATGGGAGCCAATGACAAATGTTTTCATTTTTTCAGGGCAAAGCGGAGACTTTGTTTTTAAGGGGCAAAGAGCACAGACCCTCCATTTCACAGTTTGCCATGGCGTTAGTAATAAAAATTAACACATATATTTTCTTAGAAGAGCAAGAAAATTGCCACTAAGGACAGCACCACTCTGTCCTTATAAAATAAATGTGCTTCTAAACATCTCAACTCCTTTGCTTCCCTTACTGATTGTTAATTTTGTAAGTCATTTGACGTGTGGTCAAATTACTTACAAAATGAACAATCAGTCAGGGAAGGTATAAATACACTCTAACCCTTTGCACTCCATGCACAAAGTTATCTCATATCAGATAACTCAGTGCTGCAGTGACAGTGCAGTGTTTACTAGAGCCTTTGCTGGAGTACATTAACAATGGTTAATTTGCATGTATTCAGCAGTGATGCACTGGGAGACATCTCAAGCTCACTCCAACCTGAATTATCGCAAATTCTTTCTGTTTTAAGAAAGCAAGCTTTTGTTTTCCATAGCATTTTTGTAAGGGGGCTTTTAGGACCGTTGTAGCCCCTCACACACTCCAATGAACTCTGGTTCACCATGAGCTTGCTGGTTAGTCTGTACCTCTGCAGTACACTTCAATGCTGTACATTCAAGTGATCAGCAATCACTTGGCTTGGATTTCTAAAGACATTATGAGCAGAACTTTTCTGCTACCTCTCCTGCCTATACTGCCATCTACTGGTCAGTACATGGTACTACACTGTGCATGGTTATTAACATATTTAATTCTACTTATTATTATTATTATTTTTATTTATATAGCGCCAACATCTTCCATAGTGCTTTACATAGTACAAAACAAATATTGGGGAACATATATACATGAGAAATTCGACACTGTACAGTCATGACATTCAATAGTAGAAATACAAATACATACATAGTTAGTGTGCGGTTTGCGATATCTCTAACATTGTTACATGTTCATATGGTAAATTACAGCAATATAAGTACACTAGGAGGAGGTCCCTGCCTTTGCAAGTTGAGAATATAGAGGGTAGTGGACAGGAAACAATATGGAAGGAGACAAAGGGGTTAATGGGTGAGGCAGTGAACCTTTATCGCTACCTATAGCAAATTACAGGCTTTTCTGAATATTAGTATGTTGGGAGTACATTTGAGGGTTTCCAGGCTGGGAGCATGATGAACAGGTTGTGGGAAAGAGTTCCAAAGGACAGGGATAGCCTGTGAGAAGTCCTGGATGCGAGAGTGAGAGGAGGTGACCAAGCTAGAGGACAAAACATAGGATGTGGGCAGGGAGGTATCTGGAGATTAAAGAGGAAGTGTATGGAGGTGACAGCTTGTGTAGAGCTTTGGATGCAAGCAGGAGAAATTTAAACTAGATCCTATGGGCAATTGGTAAGCAATGGAGAGATTGGCAGAGAGGGGCTGCCACAGAGGATCTAGAAGAGAGGTGGATGAGATGGGCAGCAGAGTTTAGTAGGGATTGGAGAGGTGGCAGTCTGCTTTTTGGTAAACCATAGAGTAGGGTGTTACAGTAGTCAAGACAGGATAAGATTAGAGCAGGTACACGCATTTTGGTTGCCTCTTGTGAGAGGAAGGGACGAATTATGGGAATGTTAACTTACTGTACTTTCCAACTACTACAGTGGAGGAAATAATTATTTGACCCCTCACTGATTTTGTAAGTTTGTCCAATGACAAAGAAATGAAAAGTCTCAGAACAGTATCATTTCAATGGTAGGTTTATTTTAACAGTGGCAGATAGCACATCAAAAGGAAAATCAAAAAAATAACCATAAATAAAAGATAGCAACTGATTTGCATTTCATTGAGTGAAATAAGTTTTTGAACCCCTACCAACCATTAAGAGTTCTGGCTCCCACAGAGTGGTTAGACACTTCTACTCAATTAGTCACCCTCATTAAGGACACCTGTCTTAACTAGTCACCTGTATAAAAGACACCTTTCCACAGAATCAATCAATCAAGCAGACTCCAAACTCTCCAACATGGGAAAGACCAAAGAGCTGTCCAAGGATGTCAGAGACAAAATTGTAGACCTGCACAAGGCCGGAATGGGCTACAAAACCATTAGCAAGAAGCTGGGAGAGAAGGTGACAACTGTTGGTGCGATTGTTCGAAAATGGAAGGAGCACAAAATGACCATCAATCGACCTCGCTCTGGGGCTCCACGCAAGATCTCACCTCGTGGGGTGTCAATGGTTCTGAGAAAGGTGAAAAAGCATCCTAGAACTACACGGGAGGAGTTAGTGAATGACCTCAAATTAGCAAGGACCACAGTCACCAAGAAAACCATTGGAAACACATTACACCGCAATGGATTAAAATCCTGCAGGGCTCGCAAGGTCCCCCTGCTCAAGAAGGCACATGTGCAGGCCAATGAAGTTTGCCAATGAACACCTGAATGATTCTGTGAGTGACTGGGAGAAGGTGCTGTGGTCTGATGAGACCAAAATAGAGCTCTTTGGCATTAACTCAACTCACTGTGTTTGGAGGAAGAAAAATGCTGCCTATGACCACCAAAACACCGTCCCCACCGTCAAGCATGGGGGTGGAAACATTTTGCTTTGGGGGTGTTTTTTCTGCTAAGGGCACAGGACAACTTAATCGCATTAACGGGAAAATGGACTGAGCCATGTATCGTGAAATCCTGAATGACAACCTCCTTCCCTCTGCCAGGAAACTGAAAATGGGTCGTGGATGGGTGTTCCAGCACGACAATGACCCAAAACATACAGCAAAGGCAACAAAGGAGTGGCTCAAGAAGAAGCACATTAAGGTCATGGAGTGGCCTAGTCAGTCTCCGGACCTTAATCCAATAGAAAACCTATGGAGGGAGCTCAAGCTCAGAGTTGCACAGAGACAGCCTCGAAACCTTAGGGATTTAGAGATGATCTGCAAAGAGGAGTGGACCAACATTCCTCCTAAAATGTGTGCAAACTTGGTCATCAATTACAAGAAACGTTTGACCTCTGTGCTTGCAAACAAGGGTTTTTCCACTAAGTATTAAGTCTTTTATTGTTAGAGGGTTCAAAAACTTATTTCACTCAATGAAATGCAAATCAGTTGCTATCTTTTATTTAAGGTTATTTTTTCGATTTTCCTTTTGATGTGCTATCTGCCACTGTTAAAATAAACCTACCATTGAAATGATACTGTTCTGAGACTTTTCCTTTCTTTGTCATTGGACAAACTTACAAAATCAGTGAGGGGTCAAATAATTATTTCCTCCACTGTATGTAATGCTTGGACCTAATAAATGTTAATATACCACATTGAATAAACTGTGAGATATTACAGCCAATTTTTGGTTTTTGTGTAATGTCATCACCTTTTTGTTTGCGTTTTTCACACAAGGTAGAAAGGTATCCGATTCTTTTTTTTAACACTAAGAAAGAACAAAAATGGAAATGTGAATGTGCAGGAAAAAAATGGCCTGTTGACTCTCATTATATGTTTGGTAGTGTGCAGTTTCTCACTATGTGGCTAAACACACACAATTTTAACATGTGTGCACCCTGTGTGTGTGAGCTACTTGGTGGCAGGCAACAAAATATCATGGATAAGAAATACAATTTTCTAAAGAAAAAATAGGCCTGGAGCACTTGTCTAGTTGCATGCCACTAGATAATTTGGCAGTTAAAAGGTTAAGCATCAAATATTTTATAACAAACTTTTTTTGACTACTATGCACATTACTGATGCCATTCACAGCAGTTTAATATCAAACATTTTTGCAGTAAAAATGATTGAAATGGAATTATTAAAAAAAATTTAGTCTGCTCTAACAGATGACTGACTATCTAGGAAATAATTCATTTTTAAAATGTTGGTTCCATTTTTCTATTGAGATCACTTTGACAGTTTATGAAGTGTTACTAAAAGGCCATATGTGGAATGTTATTTCTACTAAACCTATTTTATGTTTCTTAAATATAAATATGGTCTGATACCAAAAATTGAAAAAAAATATGCAAATTATTCCCATTTAATTGGCTGTGTTGTTAGACAGGGATGATATTAAAACACTCAGACACTTCCTATGCCTGTTATAAAGACCCTTGCATCTTCCCATAAATGAAAGGTGACATCACTGTCCTATTTCGGAAAAGCCTGTAAGTTACTAGTTCTCACTTCCGCTGTATGATAAATAAAATATCGCTTTTCAGAATTAATGAGTTACTGGTCTACTTTTGCTGGAAACAAGTCTCCTATAAACATTAGTAAAACGAAATTCCTTCTGGAAATAAAAATTGCAAAATTCTTTCTGAAAACAAATTTGATGTAATTTAAGCTCCGGCCAAAAGTGTGAAATGAAGTTAGAAATATAGTTTTATAACTGTGTATATAATCATTGGGAAAGGTTTCCCTCCCCACAATTGTTGTCTTTAAAGCAACATCATTTATTCTGGCTAATTAAAAAAAAATGAAAGGGTACCTGAATTGATACGTAACAAGATGAGATACATATGTGCGTGTACATTCATAAATCTGCTTACTGCTAGCCTGTGTTCCTTTTCTCTTTTTTTTCTCACTGTAAGGGTTAAAAATTCTAGGGATCTAAAGGACAGTTTCATTGCAGTTGGATTGTAGCATAGTTCTCACTGATAACTAATTAGAGCTCATAAAATGCTTTATGACTAAGAAACACTTCTGAATACGTGAAAAAGCTAAAAACATTGAATTGTTCATGATGTGACTGTATGGGGGCTGCATACATATAAAAAAAATGGTGGTTGTTCAACTGGGATTAAAGACAAAAGTTTAAACCTGTATATTTTTTTTAAATGAACATGTTATATATGTTCTTGCCTAAAAAAAATCAAATTGGTAAGGATTATTAACAGTACTTGTCAGCCTGAAAAAATAAATATCCTGTTTAGCCATTTGCAAAATTTCAGTTTGGTCTATTCTACAGTAATTTTGCTTCTTATGAAACAAGAAAATTACCTTAAAGGACACTTGCCGTGAGAAGGATGTGGAGACTGCCATCTTTATTTCCCTTTAAATAATATTAATTACCTGGCTGCTCTGCTGATCCTCTGCCTCTAAAACTTTTACCCATAGTTTTACTGTATTTGGCACATGGTTCTTCTTCAGGTGTGTGAACTACTAATTACACTACTGGTGCATGAAAGATCAGAAGAATGTCATGCAACCATTGTTTAAAACAAAATAAAAATGGCAGCCTCCATATCAGTGTTGCCAACCTTTCACATTATTTTTTTACTGACAAAGACAAACATTTACTGTCAAAGGATTTGTTTTACTGTCAAAAAAACCATATGCATGGTGCGCTGAAAAATTGATGTGATCATGCAACAGAATCTGGGAGTGGTCATGGGTGGGGACGAATATACATGACTTTAGCCGTGCTGTAAAAGGTCTGCTGGGGAAGTTTGAGCTCTGCCACAGTGTTTCCCCCAAAATACATGTAATCTTACAGCATTTCACCAAAAATACATGTAATCTGCAGAGGTTCTTCCAAAATACAGATATGGCAGTGGTTCCCCAAAAATAGATGTAATCTGTCAGCAACGGTTCCCTCAACATACACATAATCTGTCAGCGGTTCCCCAAAATAAACTTAATATGGCAGCAGCGGTTCCCTTAAAATACATATAATCTGGCAGCAGTTCTCCCAAAAAATGTACCCCCAGTATAGGTAGCCAGGTCTATAAGTGTCCCCAGTATAGATAGCCAGGTATATAGGTTTCCCCAGTTTAGATAGTCAGGTCTATAGGTGTCCCCAGTTTAGATAGCCAGGTCTATAGGTGTCCCCAGTATAAGTAGCCATGTGTATAGATGTCCCCAGAATAGGTAGCCCGGTCTATAGGTGTCCTCAGAATAGATAGCTAGGTCTATAGTTGTCCCCAGAATAGGTAATCAGATCTATAGGTGTCCCCAGAATAGGTAACCAGGTCTATAGGTGTCCCCAGAATAGGTAGCCAGGTCTATAGGTGTCCCCAGAATAGGTGGCCAGGTCTATAGATGTCCTCAGTATAGGTGGCCAGGTGTATAGATGTCCGCAGAATAGGTAGCCAGGTGAATAGATGTCCCCAGAATAGGTAGCCAGGACTTTTGGTGTCCCCCCCCAGCAAGAGGGGAGGCGGCGCAGAGAAGGGGGAGCAGTTGGCACAGTGGCGAGGAAGGGTTGCTATCTCCCCCCCACCTTCCCTCACCTGGGGCTTCCACTTCCTCGCTCCCCCCTCCAGAACTAAGCATTGTGGCAGCGGGCGGGAACTTACCTCTGTCTTCTTCCAGGTGCGAGAGGAAGCTCTGCATTGCCGCTGCTCTGGTCTATACCAGAGCAGCGGCACACAGAACTTCCTCCGGCGCTTGGAATGAGGCAGAGGTAAGTTCCCGCCCACTACCACAATGCTTAGTTTTGGAGTGGAGAGTGAGGAAGGGGGAGCCTCAGGTGAGGGAAGGGGGGGAGACGGCCCACCGCTCCCCCTTCTCTGCGCTGCCTCCACTACTGCTCACAGGGCGGCCAGTCTTGGACACTGCCGAATAGCTTACAGAATTCATGAGCAGCTAAATTTGCATGAAAATTTACGGTATGCCCGTAATTTTATGGATGGTTGGCAACACTGCTCCATATCCCTGTAACTTCAGGTGTGCTTCAAACAGGAACTGCAACAACATATAATAGAATGTGAAACATTTTTTAGGAGACTAATTTTTACATTAATTCAGTTAAAGTTCCTCTGTAAGTTACATTTTCTGCTTCTCTATTTCTAATATGTATGAACATATCTCAAATAGCTGGCTGTAACAGGAGGCAGTTTTTTCAGGTAAAAGAATGAGCTTCAAGCAACAGTGGAGCATGGTGGAGATGCCTTGCAAGTTTTGGGCTGAATGTTTGCGGGTGGTGATTTGGTCAGTATTACCCATGTTTCCCCAAAAATAAGAAACTTTCTTATATTAATTTTTCCTTTACAAGATGAGCTAGGGTTTATTTTTGGGGAGGTCTTATATTTTGTCGGGTTAGCCAGATCCCCCTTTAGTGTACATAACCAGATCCCCCTTGTATATAGGCAGATCCCCCCTGTATATTGCCAGTGTATATAGTCAGATCCCCTTTGTATATACGTAGTCAGTGTATATAGCCAAATTCCCATTGTATATAGCCATATTCCCCTTGTATAGAGCCAGAGCTCCCTAGTATATAGCCAGATTCCCGGGTCCCAGCCTCCTCCTTAAGAAAGTCTGGATCCCCCTGCTGCTCATGCCCTGGAATTTACACTGGAAGTCAGCTGTGAAGGCAGCTAATGTAGTCCAGTAACCGTCGCCACATACAGGTAGTGATCTCTGTTTACTTCCTGCATAGGGCGGCGCTTACTGGACTACAGGAAAAGGTAAAGCAGGGTGACAGACAAGTGAGTGAGTGAGCAGGCAGGGAAGGGAGCAGGTCCTGCGCCGGCTGTATCCCCACATTTTCTACTGCCACTAGGGATTATTTTAGGGGGAGGGCTTATATTTCGAGCATACTCAAAATATATGCTAGGGCTTAGTTTCAGGGGAGGTCTTAAATTTGGGAAAACACGGTAAGGGTCTCTCCAGTGCTGACAAGTTAAGATGGATACTACAGTAATTCATCATGTAATAACATCAGGAAGGCTAAATATTAAGTAGAGTTAGATGCTGAAAGCATTTGCAATGCAATAAATTAGTGAATTTATCCTGAAACGTGTTGAGTAGGTTGCTTTACTTTGTATGTATGTATGGAGATTATGTCAGCTTCTGTGTGAATTTTTTTAATCCCTGCTTTTTTTTTAATTTGCTATATCCGTTTTTGTTAGTCAATTGTAACATTTCTATTGTTAGCCATTTTCCTATAAATATAAAAAAAATAATGATAGTGAACCCAAATATTTTCCAATTTGGGAGGAAATTGTAGCTACTAGGGAAGGCACCATGGAAATTATCAGCAACATATAAATGCATAAAATAATAGTACAGACCCTCTTTGTCAAGCTCTTTACTGGGTGGCTGCTAATTAACCAGAGGATTCAGTTCAAACTCCTAACCCTAACCTACAAAGCTCTCCACAATCTCTCTCCCCAGTACATATCCACACTAATTTCCAGATACAAACCCAATTGCAATCTCAGATCGGCATATGATCTTCTGTTGTCCTCCTCTAGAATCAACTCCTCACATTCACGTTTACAAGACTTCGCACGCGCTTCACCCCTTCTCTGGAATGCCTTCCCACAACACATCCGTCACTCGCCAACCTTTGTTACCTTTAAACGCTCTCTAAAAACACACTTGTTCCGACAAGCATATGCGCTACCTTAGGCCACTTCCCTTTGTCCTAAGACCAAATTGCACTCCTACTAGGTATCCTAAAACACACAGCCTCTATATATTTGTTGCATACTACCCCTCCTCCTGTTTCCCCCCTATTCCCTTTAGATTGTAAGCTCGCAAGGGCAGGGCTCTCTCCCCCTTTTGTGTCTTGGAAATCATTATGCATTTTATTCATCATGTTACTTTTATCACTGTCATTACCAATTCTATATTTTGTATTTTGTATCATTCTTTGTATTTTGTCACTAATTATGTATCTTGTATTTTGGTGTGCACCATTGTCTGTTTTATTATGTACCCCATGTTTGTTTCTTACTTTGTACAGCGCCACGGAATATGTTGGCGCTTTATAAATCAATGATAATAATACTAGTACAAGGCATGCAATGTCATTTTATTAAATGTCTAAAGTAACATTCAGCTAGTGCATGGTATTTACACAATCACAGGAAACAGCAGCGCCCAATAAGTAAGTGCATGAAGAAAAAGATTTGACTTCCTTGGGATGAATTTTCCAGCATCACTGCAGTGTAAGGCCTGCTGTTCTGTGGGCATAGAGGCACAGCTGTGTGACAAGGACAGGCAGCCGGTGAAGCGATGCTGCGGTGATGAGTGATGGATTTCCCTAAGACCTGCTCTAATGATATGGATATTTCAGAGCTCAGCTCTGCACACTTCATCAGTTCCCTCTGACACCTGCTAGATGTTACTTCTGCAGGATCTATCAACCTCTCGTGTGCCCAGGAGGATGCGTTCTGTACTGGACTGAGACATGAAGGCCCCTAACTGAGAAAAACAAATCATACAGACTCAATGGAGCACTGCGTCTCAGCTCCACTCCATTAAGATCCCTAACAGAACAAGATTAAAGAATATACCTAATTCCATGATTTCCAAGCAGTGTGTCAGGAGACACTTCACTGGTAGAGTAACAAAGGTGAAAATACAAACTCCAGACAGAACAGAAAATTCAGCAAGAAATGTACCCTGTTTAATATTTATTTAGTGTTTCCCTTTTAGTTTATTTTACATTTTAAGAATTAATTTTGGGACACTTCCCAAACTCACATTTATGTTTTTGTATTTAGTAGTGAAAGACTAAAAAGTTCTTCTTTTTCTATTTTTTTCACATTGTTTCTACTGATTGTACTGGTTGAAAAATTAAACCAATCATCAACGATTTAATGTTCTTAAACACACTTAACTCTAAGTGGCTGTATATACTGTACATGTGGTATCATTTTAATCGGGATGAGTTGCAGAATACATTTAGGTGTGTTTTAAAGCTTAGTCCCATATAACATAAAAAATAGGTAGAGACAAGCTCAATCCAACGTAAAAAGTCATTTTCAAAATTATGGCCAAACTACACGGGACATATGTGGTAACTTTTAAAGCAGTGCCGCGGAATATGTTGGCACTTTATAAACCAATAATAATAATAATAAGCTTGGTCCCATGTCACATAAAAAATAGATAGGGACAAACTCAATCCAGCATAAAAAAAATCACTTTCAAAATTATGATCAAACTTGGGAAAGTTTTAGCAAAACTACACGAGATATCTGGAGTAACATTTTAACCGTGATAGGTAGTAGAATAGATTTTAGGGTGTTTTAGGTTTGAGGCCTATGTCTGGTGTATTCTTTTTAGCGACAAACTGAATCAAAAGCAATATCATTTTTGTATATTCTGTACCAAAATAAAAGACTTGTAAAATGAAAACAAAGTCACAGAATATTAGAGAATATACAGATATTGTTACCTTAAGAACTTGTATTTTTAAATATGTATGCCATGAGGGTATATTACTGTTATTTGTGCAAATAAGGTCTTATAATCATCGATAGTGTACAATGAGAACGCAAAAATACAAATACAATATTGTCAGCATACATGGTACTGGGAACATAATCTAAATGTCGTAATACCCAGGATGGATAAGAAAATAAAATATGTGGGTTAAACTTATAATTAGCACTGTTTATTCTAGAATTACAAGGAATGTAAATAAGAATTAGTAATTGTATAGCACCAACATCTCCTAGAGTGGTGTACAGAATATATTGTCCTGTTACTTAACTGTCCCTTAAAGGGGCTTACAATATAATTCCTACCATATTCATATGTCTATGTATGTATTTATGTATAATGTAGTGTATGCATCATAGCCTAGGGCAGGCATGGGCAAACTTGGCACTCCAGCTGTTAAGGAACTACAAGTCCCACAATGCGTTTGCCTTTATGAGTCATGACTGTGGTGGTTAGACTCCTGCAATGCATTGTGGGACTTGTAGTTACTTAACAGCTGGAGGGCCAAGTTTGCCCATGCCTGGTCTAGGGCCAATTCAGGGGGAAGCCAATTAACTTATCTAAGCTAGATTTATGTACTAGAGGTGCCTACAACTACAACAAAAAAAGTAGTCCCTGATGAGCTGTACGCAGCGAAATGTGTAGGGCGGAGCCTCCGTGTGACGTCATCTTGGATTTGCACGACTGCGTGAGCCCGGTCGGTTTGAACCAACAGTGGCGTCGCTGCACAGAGCGCAATTTTAACAACGGCAGAGCGTGGTAACATGAGAGTGGGAAGTGAGCGGGAAACCCGGGAGCTAACTCCTCCTACCCCAGCTGTGTAACCTACCCGCTTCAGTACCGTCACATTGTTTTTATGGACGTTTATGGATTGTTTTATTAAATAAGTAATGCACCATTAGAGGCTGGTCCTCTGTCATTTTTTATATATTTTTACAAGCTATAACCACATCAGGAAGCTGGTCATCCCTCCAGGAGTGGGTACAAGCCAGACGAGGAGTCATCTGGACCACTAACACGGTGCCCGAGAGGCGACGGGGGGGGGGAGGGGCTACACCCCGGATGTGAGAACTGGTCGCTAGACCTTAGGATCTGGTGAGTCTGTACCCTAAGGGGGTTTATTTACCAACATAATTGATTACTACATTGAAGGAAGAGCACGGACTGTCTTGCTGCTATTGATTCAACTAGTGTAACCTAGTGTGTCTCGCTGCACTTCCATAACAACAATATTACAAAGAACTGTACATCAAATTTACTATAGACTGAGGACTATCAGTATATAGAGTATCTGAGCAGAATTGTGATGATTTGCTCAGCTGCCTGTGCAGGCAGGCAGCCTTTTGACCATTGTGTAGGTTTGCATGCTGCAGGACTCTGGAAAGAAGAGCTTCTGTCAGTTTTGCAGCTTGTGCTTGCTGAGGAATTTGCATACGTTGTCATGCAAATTGCCTGGCCACATTCATTGGAGGCGTGTACTATAAGTACTATGTCTTTCCCACAATGCTTGGCTGTTCATAAGGATTTCGTCCTATGTAACACTCCTGGTGGGGTGTCAGCCTTACTCTCTGTTTGAAGATCAGCTTAGAGTAATTCCTGGAAACTGTGCTAGGCAGATTTTCCTAGTGCAGTTAGGATTGTTTATCTGTTTTGTTTGTCTGTTGCGATTGTCCTGTCCCAGCGGTGGTCGATAGGAAGTTGTTCTGATCTCTGTTCTTGGAGCATAGCTGGTGCAGCGGTTGCTACCAGCTATCTCTTCTGTTCTGCCTCTCTGGATCGCGCTAGCCACTTTTCGCTAGCGCTGGGGATCCTTCTGTTCTGTCTCCTGGGATCGCGCTAGGCACTTTTCGCTAGTGCTGTGGATCCTTCTGTTCTGCTACTCTGTACCTGGATCGCGCTAGCCACTTTTCGCTAGTGCTGTGGATCCTATCTCTCGCTTGTCCCTGTTTCGTGTGTCTGTCTTGTCTGCTACGACCGCTTGCTGGAGGCTCGGTGAGGTAACCGTTAAGCAAGCGTTCGCGTCCCCTGTTTCATGTTTGTCTGTCAATGGTTAGTTAGGCGTGCTTGTCTCTATTGTGCTTATCACGTGGAGACCGCGCATAACCGCGTGCACTGTTGCGAATGAGTGCGGTGTTCGCGGTTAGCTAGCGTTTATTTGCTGTGCCTTTGCTACCCTCGTATTCTATTCTGATCTGCCTTGTGTCACGTCTGGCGATCGCACCTCTCGCGATCGCGTTCCTATTTCATATCTGCTGTTGTGTGTGCGCGGTCGCGGGGTGGCGACTGGATTGGCGCACACACATACAACCTGTCCCTTTACTCATTCTCATTCGCAATCGCCTCTCTTGCGATTGCGTTCTGCGCTTCGTACAATTCCTGTCTGGCATTTGTGGATTTGTGGAGGTACAGAGGATTGGTTCTTCTGCACTCCCCAGCGCCATCTGCCGACAGGAATTTCCCTCTACAGGTGCGTAGCACCTTTTGCTGGGTGCCTGCAATTACACGCTTGTGGAGGATTTCCGCCGTGTCAGCGCACGCGTTGTGTGCTGATCATGGAGAAAGTTCCACAAGGGTTACAAGAATCCTGTGTTAATAGAGTGCGTTGTGGGACCTTGATAGCACCTAACACGGCTGCCGGATAGATTGTGAGCGCTGTTTCAATTTTCTATTATTATTTACAACAAAAAAAGTGTTAAAGGAGTTCTCCTCTTGGTTTCAGTTTAGTCGGAACTTAATATGTTAATATGACACATTTTTAATACAATAAAGCTAGTTTGTTTTGAGCCAATTGCTGTTTCTCAGGCCTTAAAGTGGACCCAAATTAAAAATACAAGGTCTCAGAAATGAAATCTATTTTCTAAATTATAATAATAAATAGCAGCCTTTTTTCAGCTGCATGATGACAAATATAAAATATTTTACATTTATTGGAGTAACCCCTCCCTTCTTTTCAAATTGCCGTGATTTTTCCGGCAAACTGGTGGAGGAGATGGTGTTCAGCATAGGAGGAATTGCTAATGGCTGCCACCTGTATAACCCTAGTTATCAAAAGAGAAGGGTGAAAAGCAGTCACTAAAATGCTCATAGGCTTGAAGGAGTGTTTATTTATCTTTGTATGTGTCAGAGCGGTGCAACTAAATATTTTGAATTAAAAAAATGTTTTGTTTGGGTCCGCTTTAATTAACAGTTGAAATCTGGTAAATCCTGGGTCTGGATTTGTCCACCTACTAGCGTGGTTTGCCTGGATGGCTAAGTCATTTATCAGGCTTAATTCTGTCCCTGATGGTTTAGGCATTTTTTGTGGAGCTGATATTGTAGCTATTATTGTACTATGCTTCATTACCAAATTTCAACTGTTAATTAAGACCCGAAGAAGAACAATTATGCTAGAAACAAGCATGTCTTCTTGCCTTAAAAACATTGTATCACACTAACCACTAACATATTAACCTCCTTGGGGTAACCCCGAGTCAGGCTCGGGTCAAAAATCTGTACCTCAGAGTGGTAATCCCGAGTTGGATCCGTGGAAGGTGTGTAATGTGCAGGGCGGCCACAGATCTATCTGGCAGTATGATTTTTAGGGACTGAAAGCATGTGAAAAAAATCAATAAAATCTGGAAGTAATCATACCGCCAGGGAGGTTAAGCTCTGAGTAAGGCCTGTTATCCCTATTGAGTGTTGGTGAAGAGAGGACTGTACACTTGCTATGTTTAGGTCCCTTGTGGATCAATTTAAAGTATTTGATGTGTTTTTCTTCTCTTAAAGAGGATTCATTATATGTCTATTGAAGAATATTACTCTGTGAAGATTTGCTGCAATAAAGCAAGCAATGCATTCATGTCCCTGGTATTATTATTATTATTATTATTGCACCAACGTATTCTACGGTGCTGTACAGAGTAAGAAACAAAACATGGGGTACATAATAATACAGATAATGGTATCCAAAAAATATAGACACTGGTAAATAATACAGAATTGGTAGACATAGCAATTACAGAGGCAAATGTAACATGATATACAAAATATAAAGCAAATTCCAAGACACAAAAGGGAGAGAGAGCCCTGCCCTTACGAGCTTACAATTTAAAGGAATAGGGAGGAAACAAGGTGGTATAGAGGTGGTTTAATAAGGATTGCAATCATATAACAAGTGCAGAGCAGGCTAGGCATTATTGTGTGACCAATATAATTAGTGCTGCATAATGCCCAAAACAAGCTCAGATATCATTATATCCCTCATGTAATAATAGATGTCATAATGTAGCAAACCAGGATCACACGGAAACACTGGTCTTTAGTAATTAGATTATTTTGTCTTTTGTCTTCTAATGGAAATTCTTTATATATGTTACGGCCAGAACCCGAAGTCTGGCCACTTCGGGTTCTGGCCGGTAACAACGCGAAGTGGCCGGCTGATCCGGCCAATATACAAAACGGCCGTGAATTTCGGACTTTGGCCGGCCAGAACGCGTTGTGACTTACTGTGGCCGGCCAAGTCACGAAGTTTCCCGCACCGCTCCCCCGCCAGCTGCTCTCCTCACCCCTCCGCCAGCCAGGAAGCCCCGCTCACCGTTCCTCCCCCGCTGCAGTTATAGACCTCAGATCAGGGCGACCGGACCGGGGAAGCAGAGAGAGGCAGAGCAGCTCACACGCGACCTGCAGGACGCATACGGCCTGATTCACAAAGCGGTGCTAGCTGTTAGCACGCTGGTGAAAAGCCCTTTATCATGCCTAAACTCAGTTTAGGCATGATAAGTTTAGGTGTGATAAGTTTAGGTGTGATAAGTTTAGGCATGATAAGTTTAGGTGTGATAAGTTTAGGCATGATAAGTTTAAGCACCAACTGCGTTAGCACCGCAGTGCACACAGCTGATCAAAAGTTTTGCGCTAGCAAAGTCTGGTGCACTTCGCATAGAGTTTAATGGCGCTGCTTTGCGTGCGGGACTTTGCACGCTATCTACACTTATTTAAACTTAGCATGCCTAAACTTATCACACCTAAACTTATCACGACTAAACTTATCACACCTAAACTGGCTTTTCACCAGCTTGGTGCAATGGTTATCACGCCTAAAGTCTCTAACTGGGTTAGCACCGCTTTGTGATTCGAGCCCATACACTTCAATGCAGAAGTGACATCATTGAACACTTCCGCATTGAAGTGTACGGGTCCGGGCGGGTCGTGTGTGAGCTGCTCTGCTTCTCTCCGCCTCTCTGGTCGCCCTGATCGGAGGTCTGAATAGCGCCTCCAGAAAAGCTCCCCCAGCCCAGCAAAGCACCCCCAGCCTAAAAGGCACCCAGCAAAGCCCACCCCCAGCCATGCAAAGCCGCCCCCCCACCCACCATGCAAAGCACCCAGAAAAGACCCCCCAGCCATGCAAAGCCGCCCCCCACCATGCATATCACCCAGCAAAGACCCCCCAGCCATGCAAAGCCGCCCCCCACCCACCATGCAAAGTGCACAGCAAAGCACCCCCAGCCTAAAAGGCACCCAGCAAAGCCCACCCCCAGCCATGCAAAGCCCCCCCCCACCCACCATGCAAAGCACTCAGAAAAGACCCCCCAGCCATGCAAAGCCGCCCCCCACCATGCATATCACCCAGCAAAGACCCCCCAGCCATGCAAAGCGGCCCCCCACCCACCATGCAAAGTGCAAAGCAAAGCACCCAGCAAAGCCCCCCCCCCCCAGCCATGCAAACCCCCCCCCTCCCCAGACCATGCAAAGTGCACAGAAAAGCACCCCCAGCCATGCAACGCACCCTGCAAAGACCCCCCCCCCACCCAGCCATGCAAAGCCGCCCCCCCCCAACACCACGCAAAGTGCACAGCAAAGACCCCCCAGCCATGCAAAGTCCCCCCTTCCGACCATGCAAACTGCACACCAAAGCACCCACAGCCTTGCACAGCCCCCCACATCTGTAACTAATCACCACTGTAATTTGATCTCTCCCTGTGTCACCTGACTGCCACAGCAGATCAGCTAATTTAAAAGCACAGGATGTTAAGGATGTAGACACACTGCAGATTTATTGCAGGGATGGCATCAGCTGTAACTAAGAAATACTTTTCTTTAAAAAGATTATTATGCTGTTGTGTGTATTTTAGAGCAGAGAGGAAGTTCCCAGTGCCATTCATGGTGCTGGACAGGACCAGGGATGTTCTGGGATTTGTGCGTTTTGGGCTTTGGCCGACTGACCTTGGCTGTTTCTAGAACTGGCCGGCCAATGTCAGAAATTCCCAGCATTTTGGACTTTGGCCGACGTCAAATCGGCCAGTTCTAGAAACGGCCGGCCAATTCTAGAATTGACCGATTTCTGGTTTTGGCCGTAACATACATAAACAATTTCTGTTACAATAATGACTCTTACTTAGTAGATATGCAGTAGAAAGGCCAGGACCGCAACAATGTCTCTTCAAAGTGCTCAATATTTATTCAGGACATATCCTCAAATCAGTAAAAGTACAAAGCTGCCATGTTTCGGGCCAGACTGCCCTTAATCATAGCTAAAACCACAGCTGATCTCATCTGCTTTTATAGGTGATAAAAAACCTGGGTGGAGCAAAGACCACTCCTCTTAAAGGAGGGGCCAGCAAACAGATGTCAACCTCCAATCATATGAATGTCACCAACCTGTACATACAAATACTTGCATTTAAAAATCATACAATTAATGCATGAAAACAAAGTACATAAAAACAGAAAAAAAGGAACAATGATACAAAATCACACAATGAAAAAAGTGCAACATCAGAGGAGCTAGATTTACTCTAGAGTACGCCAAGAAAGTACAGAGATGAGATTAACTGTAAATCAACCTGTCACCAGAGCCAAATCCCACCTTGAATCAAGTCCTTTAGGGGCTCTGGTTCCAAGGCGAAAAATCCATAGAGCCTCTCTTTTGTGGATTATTGACAGTAGATCACTGCCTCTCTTGGGTAAGAAGATCCTCTCTATGCCCTGGAATAAAAAAACAGACATATCACCCCCATGCCCTTCACGAAAATGTTTAGCTACATTTGAGATGTTCCTGGTGGACCACGAGGCCCCTAAGTAATGTTTAGCTATCCTAGCCTTGAGGGGTCTGGTGGTACAGCCCACATATTGAAGAGATCATGAAGTGCATGTGACCAAATAGATGACATTTTTAGTATTACAATTGATGAAATGTCTTAGAGGAGACCCATATCCATTCATAAGAGACACCACTGTCTGTGTTTTGTTATGAACTATGCAGTAATGACAAGTAGAGAGGGCGGACCTATATGACCCCTTTCTCGTAAGCCAGCTAGTGGTTCTGACTCCGGAGCCCAAAAAACTCGGGGATAAAACATTCCCAAGCGTAGGGGCACACCTAGTGGCAAAATGTATGCCCTCCTGTAGAAATGGCCGTATGTCACCATCACCCTCCAAAATGGGCAAGAATTTCTCAATGATACGTTTAACATTGCAAAACTCTGAGCTATAGCTGGTGACAAAAAGGGCCTCTCAACAGGTTTAGCTCCAGAGGCAGAACCACACACCAGTTGGCTTCTGGGGGTCGATAGGGCTAGTTGTCTACCTCTTTCAATCATCCACTTGGGGTAACCTCTTTCCCGCAAACGACCCTCCACTATGGAAAACTCGTGTGTCAGAGTCTCCTCATCCGAGCAATTACGGGGGGCCTGAATAAATTCTCCCACTGGAATTGCCCGGATGGTGTGACCAGGGTGGCAACTATTCGCCCGCAGGGTAGAATTACCTGCGCATGCCCTTCTATAGGTCTTGGTGTGGATCATGTTGCAGTGCAGTGGTGAATTCTTCACCTTTACTTAGTAGACATGAGCATACCCTTTGTGTAAGAGTAGCGTTGTGTTTTCACCTTCTTTGCATGTTCGTTAACAAATTAGCAATATATCTGCAGAGCTTCATCTGTGCACATCAGATTATAGCCTCTATACTGAGTCACTCAATTCTTACAGCTTATGCAATCATGTGGAACATAAGTTATCTGTACACAACATGTTACAGCAGTTCATTGGCGTTCAATAATCTGTGAATGGTGCATTACATTAAATGCCTTTTCTAGTCATTACCCACAAATGGCTCCAAATGACAAGAGTAACAGGTGAAGCGCCTAGGTGTAATTGTTCTTATTAGAGTGTCCTCAGATGCATCCAGTGATAGCTGTTGCCAAGCTGCAGTGTATGATCTAATAGAGATTTAGTACCAAGTAGCTTCAAAACTATACTTTTAGATTATGCATGTACATAATGTGCTATTAATAGCACTGAACACAATCCTGCTTGCAATATGCCAAAATAGTTTATTTGTGAAGCACCCATGTATGAGACTTAAAGCTAATGGCACCCCATGTATAAAAAAAAAGTCAGATACTCACCTAAGGAGAGGGAAGGCTCGGTCCTAATGAGCCTTCCCTCTCCTCTCCCAGTGCCCGGTCCCGCGCAGGATCCCCCGTAGCAGTATTCGACCGTTTGGGTCAAATACTGCCACTTCTGCCGCTGCAGGGAGGTTTCGGAAGTCTTCGGGAGCACTCGGGCTCCCGAAGACGGGCCGCTGCATACTGCGCATGCGCGAGTGCCCTCTATGACGCACTCGCGCGCGTCTATGATGCACTCGCACGTGCGCAGTATGGAGCTGCCGGCGTTTGGGAGCCCAAGTGCTGCCGAAGACTTCCAAAGTCCCTGCGGTGGCGGATTTGCACAGAGGATTCACCGGGCATCGGGAGAGGAGAGGGTAGGCTCATTAGGACTCAGATCCTTCCCTCTCCTTAGGTGAGTATCTGACTTTTTTTTTTTACATGGGGTTACATTAGCTTTAATAACTTTTCTAGGTATTTTAAAATTACTCGGTTTCAGCCTCATCTTTTTAAAGCATGGCTTATGCTAACTGTATAGGTTTTGTGGCTCTATTTTATTAATCATGGATCATAGGTAGATGTGCAACTCATATTTGTCAAATCTAGAAAGGGTCAGCAGATATGTATGTATTGAATAGGTGCTGATAAAACGGTTGCCAGTTTTCACAATATTTAGACTTAGGGAAACCGTTCAGAGTGTATACCCTTCCCTAACCCCCGAACTCTACCTCACCTCATGCCCTAACCCTTACGTTTCCCTTTTCTCATTCCAAAAACTGTTTTTTATCTTGCATCTATCTGCACAAAAAGTAAAGCTGAATACTCATCTGAGGATGGATCAGGGAACCTTACAACAATGGCTCCTAACGAACGAGGTTCCCAGATACATCTCTCTACCAGTGAGAACATGCAATGTTAAACTAAGGTAGTACTTTGCGCGGAAGTCATCAAGGATCTTAAAGATCTGAGCCTTTCGTGACAGCCGATATTGCCGCATGTTACCAAACGTTGCTTGTGTAATTGCTCACCTGTACCCATGTCGCGAGATTGCGGAGACAATTGCTCATCAATCCAAGAATTGGTAGTTGGAAAAATTGCTGTAAAATCGCATAGTATGCGTTGTACGCGCCTTGAGATAGATGCTATGCCAGCCCACAATTTCCTTTTATATGGCTTTGGCTGTGTAGGAGCATAACATCGGCATCAAATTACATGCCTGCCACAATCAAGATGGAGAAGGGACATCTTGCTATCCCCTGCTCAGTATGACTTCTGCTGCGGTTGACAGCTGGCCCACTCATGAGGCGGGGTGAAACTTTTGCCTCAGGCGGCAAACTTCTAGGGGCGGCATCCGCCCGTCCGTGGGTGCGGGGGGGGGGGGGGCGGCCGCCGAGCTGGAGGGGTAGCGGGCAGGACGGGGGTATTAGGCCTAGTGGTGGGGAGGGGGGTCAGACCCCCCCGCCCTCCCTCGCCTGGGCCCCCCGAACTGCGCTCCCCTCCAGCTTTAAATAGAGAGTAAGCAGCCGTCCAGCCGACAGTAGGAGACACGGGCGGGGGATCACTCCCCTCTTCCTCGTTCCAGCGTGCGCTGTATTGCGCTGTATTGTACGTGTCCGGCGTTGCAGGAAGTGACGTCAGTGGAGCGCACGTTGGAACGAGGAAGGTGAGTGATCCCCCGCCCGTGCCTCTTACTGTCGGCTGGACGGCTGCTTACTCGATATTTAAAGCTGGAGGGGAGCGCAGATCGGGGGACCCAGGCGAGGGAGGGGGGTCCGACCCCCCTCCCCACCACTAGGCTCAATACCCCCGTCCTGCCCACTACCCCTCCAGCTCGGCCGCCCCCCACGTGGGGAAGGGGGGCGACAATTCTTTCAAAATTTGCCTCAGGCGGCAAAAAGTCCATGGCCAGTCCTGCCAGGGGCTCATCCTGACAGTACTGTGATAGCAATACTACCTGATGTAGCAGTATCTACAATAAACAATGAATGGCAGCTAAGTCAAATGTATGGATTTATCTGCTTTGGCAATGTATACCTTGGCAACACAGGGAAGATAGTGTTTTTGGGTTGCTGAAGCGGAGATTAATAAAAAGTGTACTAGAGCAATAAATCATAACTTTAATAAAGCTGGGAGTGGTGATGAACACCCTGTGTGAGTGTTCAGCCTTGGTTACAATAATGCAGGGTTAGTTTTATGGTAAGGCAGACTCTATAATACAAAAGATAGGGGACACATTACAACATTAAACAATGTGAACTTTAAACATTCTTATGCACCAAGACTTGATTTGGTGCTGTTGTAAGATCAGACATTTAGAGGAAAACAAATGTTGCCACATATTGTATCAGTAGAGATGATGCAGATACAATTAAAGAATCACTATTGAAAAAAATTGTAAAACCTGAAAAACATGTGAACTGTAACGATTGTGGAACTTCCTCCGTGATCCGCGCACAACGCGTGCGCTGATACGGCGGAAATCCTCCACAAGCATATAATTGCAGGAACCCAGCAAGAGGTGCTACACACCCGTAGAGGGAAATTCCTGTCGGCAGAACAGAAGGATCCACAGCACTAGCAAAAAGTGGCTAGCGCGATCCAAGGAGACAGAACAGAAGGATCCAAAGCGCTAGTGCAAGATGCTAGTGCGATCCAAGTGAGACAGATCAGAAGAGATAGCTGGTAGCAACCGCTGCACTGAGCTATACTCCAAGAACAGAGATCAGAACGATTTCCTGTCGACCACCGCTGGGACAGGACAATCGCAACAGAACAAACAAAACAGATAGCAATCCTAACTGCACTAGGGGAACCTGCCTAGCGCAGTTTCAGAAATTACTCTAAGATGAACTTCAAACAAAGAGTAAGGCTGACACTCCTCCAGGAGTGTTTCACAGGAAGGAATCCTTGTGACCAGCCAAGCATTGTGGGAAACACATAGTACTTATAGTACACGCCTCCAATGAATGTGGCCAGGCAATTTGCATGACAACGTATGCAAATTCCTCAGCAAGCACAAGCTGCAAAACTGACAGAAGCTCTTCTTTCCAGAGTCCTGCAGCATGCAAACCTAAACAATGGTCAAAAAGCTGCCTGCCTGCACAGGCAGCTGAGCAGATCATTACATGAACATATACGAATTCAGAAGTAGGTTTCTTCCAGAGTAAAACAAGCTATACATTACTTTTCTCCTATGTTGCTGTCACTTAAAGTAGTTAGTAGAAATCTGATAGACCCAACAGGTTTTAGACTAGTCCACCTCTTAATCAGGGATTCTCAGTATTTCATTTATTCTTGCAACAGTACTCCCTAAAAAGGATCTATACATAGATGCAGGCTTCACCCCTACCTGTTTGGACTGAGCAACTACCATTTACTAAGTGCTTTTGGAAATAAAGAAAACCCTAAGAATCTCCATGAAGAGATGGGCTAGTGGAAAACCTGACAGTTCTGCTAGATTTCTATAGTGGATAGTGTTGCGCCAGCACCTAACAAGCTGCCAGTACTGTTAAAGGAATCCCACCTCCTCGTGTATAAATTAATGATATTGTATTAAGCCAACAGACTGCGCTAAAATTGCTACTAAAATAGCCTTTATTTGTTAACTTCAATTAGTATTTAAAATATCTTCCTCAATGATAAAATGATAAGAACAATATAATAAAAAATTAAAATGATAAATACATTGCTTGGGCCCCAATGAGAAAAGTGAATATTGCTTAAGCTGCAGACTAGTAGTTCTGAGCATTGATTGACCAATGTTTGAAAAAAGTCTGAGTTATTCAGTGGCTGATTATCCACAAAGTCCTATGTTGGATCGTGTCCTAGTTGAAAACCAAAGCAATAAATCAATAAGAGGTACCTCATACAAATGCTACTGGTGACAGGTAATCCTCCGTACTGTGTTCCCACACGGCTGGATCCGGAAATTTTGCAAAGCGAAGAGATTCTTCGGGAGCCGCTCTATCTCACCTGCCCCGGCCGGTGGCTGGGTGAGAGAGACTGGACGGATGGTTGCGTCGGGCTAATTAGCCCGGCTCCCTGGGTAGCGAGGATGGTAAGAGCTTGAGTGCACACACGGGGATGGAACTTCCGTGTGCATACGGAGATGGAACTTCCGTGATCTTAGCACTGCTGCCTAACGCTGGGCTCCACCACGCCTCCTTCCTTTCTCGTGAGTGACGTCACTGATGCAGCCTCCGCTGACGTTTCGGGAGGAACGCCTCCCTTTCTCAAAGCACGGCTGCAGAGTGGGACTGGAGGCGTGCTAATATAGCTATACCCACGTGATCCATTATTCAAATGCGTATAAGTCAAGATCTTTATTTAGTCCATGAGGTACCATAGAATTTAAATTGTATATCCATAGGGTCTCTCTTCTGGACATTTCCAATAGGTAGTCCCCCCCTCTCCAAGATCTATTCACTTTCTCAATAGCACAATATCTCGATCCCTTAAAGGAACACCCATGTTCTTCCTTATAGTGCGCTGAGAGGGGATGTTTTTTATTTCCTTTTAGGATGTTGCCACAGTGCTCGCTCAGTCTCTCTTTTAATGCCCGCTTGGTTCTTCCTACATAATATTTCTGACAGGGGCATATTAATACGTAGATCACTCCCTTTGTGTCACAATTTGTGACATCTCGTATTGTAAATGATTCTTTGGTTGTAATGGATACAATATCATAAATTCGTTCTATGGGTACATTAGACTCGCGGCAAGCCCTACAGAAACCGCACTTCTTAAAATAACCGCTACTTTTCTTTGGGGTTCTATTGGATTTAACAGTGGGGGCCACTATATTACCCAGATTTCTGGATTTTCTAAAAATCATCCTAGGGTTTTCTGGTAGAATGGAAGTCAGCAAAGGGTCTTCTCTCAAAAGGTTCCAATATTTATCAACTATTTTCCTCACTTTTGGGGCCTGGGACGAGTACTGCATGATTAAATTAGGTGATTGATCAATCTGCTCGAACTGTTTATTCTTCTCTTGTAGCAGTTATTGTCTCTCTATTCCTTTGGCTTTTTCCTTAGCTTTCTGAATTGTTCCCTATGAGTATCCTTTTTTCTCAAACCTATTTTGCAGGATCTCTGCTTCTACATCAAAATCCGTAATTTTTGAACAGTTCCTCCTCAATCTCAGGAACTGGCCACCTGGTATGTTCATAAGCCATCTAAAATGATGACAACTATCCACATTGATGTAACTGTTTGTGTCTACTGGCTTCAAAAAGGTCTTTGTAAGTAACTGCCCTTCCTCTACATAAATGGTCAAATCCAGGAAGTTTACCTGTTGTTGACTGAAATCACTTGTGAATTTTAAATTATATTTATTTGTATTTATCCAACCTATGAATGATTCCAAACTGGATTTGTTCCCCCGCCATATAAAAAAGGCATCGTCGATAAATCTCCTCCAGAGCACCAGGGAAGGACCGGGGCCCTCTGGGCCAAATAATTGAAAACGTTCCCAGTGGGACATATATAGGTTTGCGAAGGATGGGGCAAACCGTGTCCCCATCGCCGTCCCGGTGCTCTGGAGGTAATATCGACCATCATAGGCAAAATTGAAAGAAAGGGGGAGAACCGAGAGCCCAATATGGTGTAGTATGTTAATGAGGTGATGTCTGATGCAAACACACACAATGGTTATACTCACAAGGACGGGTCGCCTCCAAGGCAACCACTGGATAAGCAGGCGGGGAGAATTGTAACCTGACCCCGCTCAGGGTTAAGAAGTCGCTCTCTGTAGATAGAAGAAAATGGGGATACACCCCTCCACCAAGGGTGGACTAAACAGTTATGTGGTATAAAAACAGAGGCGCCAAGTAGAGTAAAATTAGTTAAAATTTTTAAAAAGGGGGAAGTGGGTGGACTCACCTCCCTTCTGAAAAAATGGCCAGACAACGGGTAGGTTACTTTAAGTTTAAAGTAACATTTATTATGAGCTCCAAAAGTGCAACGCGTTTCACGGGTAACAGTCCCGCTTCTTCAGGCAAACAATTTTTGGAGGGAGCAAAGACGGGTCAAGAGCCAGATATAGCGCCTCTGAGACAGAGGCGCTATATCTGGCTCTTGACCCGACTTTGCTCCCTCCAAAAATTGTTTGCCTGAAGAAGCGGGACTGTTACCCGTGAAACGCGTTGCACTTTTGGAGCTCATAATAAATGTTACTTTAAACTTGAAGTAACCTGCCCGTTGTCTGGCCATTTTTTCAGAAGGGAGGTGAGTCCACCCACTTCCCCCTTTTTAAAAATTTTAACTAATTTTACTCTACTTGGCGCCTCTGTTGTTATACCACATAATCATAGACAAAATAGTTGTGCTGTAGTATAAAGCATATACTGTCTAGAACAAAATTAATCTGCTCCTCCTGTAAACATTGGGCTTCCTGCATGAAAAATTGTACTGATTCAATTCCCTTTTGATGAGGGATAACAGTGTACAGTGAACTGACGTCCACCGTACAAAGCCAGTAATCGTCATTCCACTGATAATTATTTACTTGCAAGATATCGTTAAAAACACTCCAAGTTACTTGAAAGATACAGGACATTTTTTAAGGGTTCTAAATAATTATCAGTGGAATGACCACTGATACCTCCAGAGCACCGGGACGGCGATGGGGACACGGTTTGCCCCATCCTTCGCAAACCTATATATGTCCCACTGGGAACGTTTTCAATTATTTGGCCCAGAGGGCCCCGGTCCCTCCCTGGTGCTCTGGAGGAGATTTATCAACGATGCCTTTTTTATATGGCGGGGGAACAAATCCAGTTTGGAATCATTCATAGGTTGGATAAATACAAATAAATATAATTTAAAATTCACAAGTGATTTCAGTCAACAACAGGTAAACTTCCTGGATTTGACCATTTATGTAGAGGAAGGGCAGTTACTTACAAAGACCTTTTTGAAGCCAGTAGACACAAACAGTTACATCAATGTGGATAGTTGTCATCATTTTAGATGGCTTATGAACATACCAGGTGGCCAGTTCCTGAGATTGAGGAGGAACTGTTCAAAAATTACGGATTTTGATGTAGAAGCAGAGATCCTGCAAGATAGGTTTGAGAAAAAAGGATACTCAGAGGGAACAATTCAGAAAGCTAAGGAAAAAGCCAAAGGAATAGAGAGACAAGTACTGCTACAAGAGAAGAATAAACAGTTCGAGCAGATTGATCAATCACCTAATTTAATCATGCAGTACTCGTCCCAGGCCCCAAAAGTGAGGAAAATAGTTGATAAATATTGGAACCTTTTGAGAGAAGACCCTTTGCTGACTTCCATTCTACCAGAAAACCCTAGGATGATTTTTAGAAAATCCAGAAATCTGGGTAATATAGGGGCCCCCACTGTTAAATCCAATAGAACCCAAAAGAAAAGTAGCGGTTATTTTAAGATGTGCGGTTTCTGTAGGGCTTGCCGCGAGTCTAATGTACCCATAGAACGAATTTATGATATTGTATCCATTACAACCAAAGAATCATTTACAATACGAGATGTCACAAATTGTGACACAAAGGGAGTGATCTACGTATTAATATGCCCCTGTCAGAAATATTATGTAGGAAGAACCAAGCGGGCATTAAAAGAGAGACTGAGCGAGCACTGTGGCAACATCCTAAAAGGAAATAAAAAACATCCCCTCTCAGCGCACTATAAGGAAGAACATGGGTGTTCCTTTAAGGGATCGAGATATTGTGCTATTGAGAAAGTGAATAGATCTTGGAGAGGGGGGGACTACCTATTGGAAATGTCCAGAAGAGAGACCCTATGGATATACAATTTAAATTCTATGGTACCTCATGGACTAAATAAAGATCTTGACTTATACGCATTTGAATAATGGATCACGTGGGTATAGCTATATTAGCACGCCTCCAGTCCCACTCTGCAGCCGTGCTTTGAGAAAGGGAGGCGTTCCTCCCGAAACGTCAGCGGAGGCTGCATCAGTGACGTCACTCACGAGAAAGGAAGGAGGCGTGGTGGAGCCCAGCGTTAGGCAGCAGTGCTAAGATCACGGAAGTTCCATCTCCGTATGCACACGGAAGTTCCATCCCCGTGTGTGCACTCAAGCTCTTACCATCCTCGCTACCCAGGGAGCCGGGCTAATTAGCCCGACGCAACCATCCGTCCAGTCTCTCTCACCCAGCCACCGGCCGGGGCAGGTGAGATAGAGCGGCTCCCGAAGAATCTCTTCGCTTTGCAAAATTTCCGGATCCAGCCGTGTGGGAACACAGTACGGAGGATTACCTGTCACCAGTAGCATTTGTATGAGGTACCTCTTATTGATTTATTGCTTTGGTTTTCAACTAGGACACGATCCAACATAGGACTTTGTGGATAATCAGCCACTGAATAACTCAGACTTTTTTCAAACATTGGTCAATCAATGCTCAGAACTACTAGTCTGCAGCTTAAGCAATATTCACTTTTCTCATTGGGGCCCAAGCAATGTATTTATCATTTTAATTTTTTATTATATTGTTCTTATCATTTTATCATTGAGGAAGATATTTTAAATACTAATTGAAGTTAACAAATAAAGGCTATTTTAGTAGCAATTTTAGCGCAGTCTGTTGGCTTAATACAATATCTGCTAGATTTCTACTACCTACTGTGTGTGACTGAAACATAGGAGGAAAGTAATTTATAGCACATTTTACTGTGGGGGAAATGTACTTTTTTTTTTGCGTTTTCATTAGAGATAGCCCGAACATCAGATTTTGGGTTCGCGAGCCGCAAACTTCTGCAAAAGCTCGAGTTTGCACCAACTGGGCTAACCGCCATAGACTTCAATGTGCAGGCGAATTTTAAAACATACAGGAACTATTTATGGCCACAAACATCATGGAAAAGTTGTTTCAAGGGGTCTAACACCTGGAAGGGGGCGTGCCGGAGTGGGTTACATGCCAAAAGTCCCTCGGAAATTACATATTTGAAGCAGAGTAGGGTTATAATCCCTAAGGGGAAGTAATCACATTGCATTGCAAAATTGGAGGCATAAAGTGCTTTAAAACATCTTGCGTGTGTATACATCAATCAGGTAGTGTAAGTAGTGCATTGCTTCACACTGAGAGACCAAACTCACTGTGTAACGCACCGCAACCAGCTGTTTGTGTAGTGATAGCCGTGCTTGTGCGCATGTTGGCGAGAGTGCAGGCGATGCCGGTTTTCCAGCCCATATGATCGGGCTGAGGTAGCTCAATGACAGAACAACAGTGACTGTCCAGCTGATCGAATTTTGTCTGTCACCATTGAAGCAATGACCTTATTATCTTTGGTGTACCCCCAACACAACTCATATAGGTCATACGCAAGCCCCTTCACCGTGGCAAGGTAACGATCACGAAGGGGAATTGACACATGTACATGCCATAAGTTTTGTTGTTGTTGCAGCCAAAGTGCAGCCAGAAAAATTAGGCATGTACACTCACCAGAAAAATTATTAGTTTTGGTAGCGTCCTTAAACATTCAGGAATCCACCTGGAACCACACAGACAGATATCAATTACAGATAAAGTTGGAAGCTAAGTTGCTGGCTTGCTTGCAATATAGATAGAAGCGTACGGTAGAAATATACAGCCCAGCAATGCCTGTGGCCTATATGCAGTGTGTAACCCACACAGACAGATATCAATTACAGAAACAGTTGGAAGCTAAGCACAGCTTATGATAGACAGTGTGCTGGCTTGCTTGCAATATAGATAGAGGCGTATAGTAGAACTACACAGCCCAGCAATGCCTGTGGCCTATATGCAGTGTGTGACTACAACAGACAGATATCAATTACAGATACAGTAGCAAGCTAAGCACAGCTTATAATAGACAGTGTGCTGGCTTGCTTGCAATATAGATAGAAGCGTATAGTAGAACTGCACAGCCCAGCAATGACTGTGGCCAGCCTGTATCCAGTGTGACCAGTGCCTCACACACAAAAAAACAAAAACAAATAGAACAATATGATCCCTCAAAAGGGCTTTTGATTTGGGGTGCTTTCAGCAATTTAGCAAAAAACAAAAGCACCTAGCTAACTGTCCCTGTCTCTGCAGCAATGTCTCTGCCTTCCACTCACTACTGCACCAGACTGAGAACATGGCCGGCACTGCTGTGTTTTCATAGGGTGGGCGGGGGTCTGTGTGTGAGTGCAGCCTGATTGGCTGCCATGCGTCTCCTGACTGTAATGTAGAGGGTCAAAGTTTAGCCCAATGATGAGGTATGTGTTTGCATCCCGCCGCAGATGCAAACAGCTGTATGTCGCGCAAACTACCTACCCGGCGAACCATTCGAGTCATCTCTAGTTTTCATGTATTTTTAAACATTTTGCAATAGTGGTCCTTTAAATTAAGTTTATATGCTGTGGTTTATGTATTGTCAAATGTTTTGTTTGCTTTGGAGTTTCCAATGAAGATGGTGCTCAGCATGCTCTGCATGCAAATATGTGCATTGAAGAAAACAAGAAGTAGAAAGAGCTAGGAGTAAATGTTATGTTCTGGGGCAATGGTGCTTTTCTTTCTGCCAGAAACAAAACATATGGATCACACTGCAGCGAGTGGGATGCTCGGCATGATCTGTTTCCCGCAATGGTGTGAGAGAACCATTTCTCTAACACATGGCCAGCCAACTCTATAAGAGCAGCAGATTTTATTAGGTTTATTAGTCACACAATCTATCCTGTACAGCTCCAAGACTCAGGAAGCGTGCTCTGTAACCTTTATTCTGTATAGTTGCCTCTAGACATTCATTCTTCACATTGCCAGCCAGGCCAGTATTGAATTTGTGTTATCATTTTACCTATGAACCCCTGATCCAATCTGCCAGAAGATTCATGATAGTAATCGGGCCAGAGACTTGCGTAACCTTACCAAATAGACAATAAATCAACGCCTCCCTATACCCTTATATGACAGTTACCAATCATCTGCAACTGCATTGTCCCCATCTTAGAGGCATTTGCTAACCATCTGTGGTTCTGAATTAGGGACTACAACATAGAGTGACACCAAAAAGTGGCACTTTGAAGGACACCTAAAGTGAGAGCGATATGATGGCTGGCATACTTATTTTCTTTTAAACAATACCAATTATGCAATTTTACGCAGCTTGAAAACAGATTAGTGGAATGAAGCAATAAGCTCTTTGTAATTGATGTTTTAGGCACTGTATTTGGCCTGAGGATATAGTTGCAGACCCACAAAATGCATTGCCTGCATTTATTAAAAATCATAGTTATATGAACTTGTCATTATTGAGGTAAGCCACCTGCATTTTTTTGTGTTTAGCTGTTTTTAACTCTGTTTTATGCGTTACTGGGTGCCTCTTACCCCCTTTGTGCTTTTCACCCTCCTTAGGTACCTAGTGGCTGTGACACCAATAAGACCTCTGTCGTTTTTTGCAAGATTGCATCTGCATCCAGTTCTAGCTGGGCACCTGCATGGAGTCCTGTTTATAGATCTCCACCTGCTTCCAGTGGTTGGTTGTCCCTGATGCAACCTTCCTTTGTGAGTTACCAATATTTCCTTTCATTCTTATCACTCCATCTGTGACATACTGAACCTTTTGGGCTCTTGTTGTCTTTGTTTTTATCTTTTTAAGGGTGTTTGGTCACCCTCCACTGCAATTGCACAAATGTACAGAAAATTAGCATTAATTAATTGTATTAAATCAGTTGTTATTTCATGTAATTAAAATGACCTTTCCAGTATTGACTTGCAGTCATCTATGGCATTTCAAAAGGACTTCTAACTCAGTCAGCACTTTTGCCAGTCATGAAATCGGACCATTTTGGAGCACTAAAATGCTTCCTGTTGAATTACTTCCCAGTATCTCCTTTATTTCTGCATGAGTAATTAGCTGCACAGAGCAGAAAGCATTTCAACTTCAGAGGAACAACCTGCAGTAATCATCGCCTGACACACCTAGAAGGCATTTTGTAGTTTGCAGCAGCAATATAAAGTGGCTTCTGTCCAAATATTACATTATATAGATGAGAACTCTGGGTATTGCTTTTTATTACTTTAATTTTAGCACAGAAAGCTAAACAATTGATAAGGATTCTAAAAGACCTCCTTTACAGTAAACCAACATCGCAAATGGATATTAGATCAAGAATTACAGCTAAAATGTGTATTTTATGAAACAAACTTTTATGTTGTAATTCAGAAACCATAAGCTCATAGCTTCCAACTTTGGCTTTTTTTGTATAGTTAAAAACCTTTTAATTATTATTTGTTCCATTTAATATTCATTTAGTGGAAGGTCCATTAGACCATTTATTAGGACTAGGGTTAGGTTTTTTTCTCCAGGGACTAGGGTACTAAATATCTGTTCTGTTAAAGAACAATCATCACAAAAATGTGTAAAATGTAAAATATATTTGTATTAATTGTATATTTTTCCCAGCATTCTTTTTTTTTCTATGTAGCTGTCACTTATAGTAGCTAGTAATAATCTGACAGATCTGACAGATTTTAGACTAGTCCACCACCTCATGTGGGAAGGAGTCCATTTGAAAATAAAGGAATTCCAGATATTCTCCCATGAGGACATGGATTTGTCCACAATCTGTCAGATCAATCACATTTCTACTGAGTACTGTGAGTCACAGGAACATAAGAAAAAACAAAACGGTGCATATCACTCTGTGACAAATGTAAAACTAATACACAAGTGTTTTACATTTTTCAGATGTTAGCGATAGTGGTCCTTTAACAAAATGACAACTGGAAGCAATGGGGTCATGATGATGCAACCGGCTGAGGTGTATGCCTGTTTTTCTATGGATACTGTAACCCAACTTTATTGACAGTGGCCATCCAGTCCTTGACTTACCCTCTCACATGTTAATCTAGATATTAAGCTTCAGTTTGCAGGCCATTCCCTCAGTTACACTTTTCGTTCAGTTTAATAATTCTTTGGTAATCATTAGTGGCTAACAGTTTGTAGAATATAAAAAAAATACAGTTATAACGGCATATTGTCCTACTAAATGATCTTTATGCCATGTTATGACCTCCAGACGAAGTAACCCAAGTGTCAAAATGCATTTTGTCACACTGTGGGCCCTGACACAAAATCTAGCCAAGTGCGTTTTCAGTATTGCCCAGATATGCACAGTGATGAGATGTAATATTAAGCATTTTAGAATAACACAGTATCTGAAAGCCCCAAGGAAAGGCCTTTGATATCAAAAACAGTACGGAAGGTCGACTGAATGTCCCCGAGAGCATTGATGCAGATGATAAAATATCATGTTGGCTTGTAGAAGCCGCTGTTTTGCCATTTAGTTCAGACATTACAGATGAGCAGGAGGCAGCATGTATCAAGTGCATCAGCATGGAGCTACCCTGTTGGCTGTTTTCTAAATTCGGAAAAAAAATCTCTAGTTGAACATGGAATGTGGCATCGCAACAGACTCAGATGTTTTGCTATTGGAGTTTTCATACCTCTCAGTGCTCATGCTTAAACAGCTTGGCCTGCTCTGCTCTGCCAAGATGATGAATAGCAGATCCTCGTACCGACTGAACATAATCCAATGCTGGTTATCAGCAAAATCCTAATAAAATAGGAAAGTCGCTTGAAATGATATTACATTTCACATTGCTCATGTTTCTGGCATCTCAGATTCATACGACCAAGCTAAAAAGAGAACGTTTTATTGGTGCAATATATATTTATTTTATATGATGTACATAAACATAGTATACAAACCATTACATTATATTAGCTTGTTGAAGAACATTTTACTTGCACCTTATCTGAATAATATTCTATAGTGTAAACACATAGTCATACTCAAGAGGCAGCAAGTGCGTTACTATTCCCCAAATATGCCTGTATGGCTCCATAGCACAAAGATGGCACGCTAAAAAAAGGATACAAACATTCAAGTAATACAAACACAAAAAATAATGAAACAATAGAATTACACAATTTACTATATTTACATGTCTGTTAAGATAAATGTACCTACCAGTATATTTATCAGTAATCAATTTTTCAAAATCGATTTTTGCAACAAAACTGATATTTTGATTACTTTTAAAACAAAATATAAATATTGTCAGTTGTGTTTTATTTAGAAGAATAAAGATCTTCATTAGGGGTCATTGAATCATTAATCCGCAGTACCTCCCCTTTTAGGGCTACGGCATATGGTCAACTACAGTAGTAGCTGTGGTTAGACTTAGAGCATTTTGATGGAGTTGCCAGCGGCAGAAACTAGTCACAATGACTAGCCCATAGTGATAGAGACTAAACACAGCAAACTATTGTTATGATTAAGTATTAGGTGGGTGCTGTAACTAGCTGCTAACAACTATCAGTCGGAAGATGGGAATCAGATTATTTGCGCAGAACACGAGGAAACGAAAAAATAAAGAAAAAAACAGGAGCCAATATCCAGATGCAAAACAAATATTGATATGAAAATAGCATATGCACTCACAAGTCGGGTTGCAAGGGATGCAACCACCAGTATAAGCCTACCAAAGTAAACCAGCCTCCGTTCTGGTAGGGGTTCCTGGATCCTTGGGACTCAAATGTTCGCTCTCCTGGTAATAATTTTTGTGATGAACAACAGAAAATGATACACTAATAGGCATTGAGTGAGATGTAAAGATAATAAACTGCTGGGTGGAGACAATCCCCCAAAAAGGTTTAAACAAGATGAATATATATGAAAATGTATGAAATGAAAGTTAATATTATCTTACCTCTCTCAGATGTCACACATTATATGTCTACGGTAGAATATATTAAATTGATTTCACAAAAACAAGGACAACATGTTTCACGGGATTATACTCGTTCTTCAGGTATTTAACTACTACTTATAACAGTAGGTGCCTGACAACATAAACATTTGAACATATAAATAAACTTGACCACATTTTGTGACCATATAACCCTAGCCATTTAGTCAATAATACACAACATATACCAAAAACAGTTACAAATATACCATCTAGAAGGGGTTTAAATGTGATTATCTGTCTTAAAGGATCCTAAGTAGTAAGAAAAAAGGAAATCTGGCCACCCCATGGCTTCCTCCAGCACCCCAAAGCTTGTGAGGTCCCCCGGCGTCCTCTTGGTACCTTCCGTGGTCCTGCTGGCAGCTCCAGTACTCCGACGACTTCGAATGAAGTTGTGCACAACCTTCGCGCCAGTCGCCAGGGTGCTTCCTCCAGCCAGGGTGCTTCCTCCCGCCAGGGTGCTTCCTCCAGCACCCCAAAGCTTGTGAGGTCCCCCGGCGTCCTCTTGGTACCTTCCGTGGTCCTGCTGGCAGCTCCAGTACTCCGACGACTTCGAATGAAGTTGTGCACAACCTTCGCGCCAGTCGCCGTAAGAGTTCTGCACATGTGCCGTTCAGTCTTTAGAGAACTGCACATGCGCTGGACTCTTACAGTGACCGGCATGATGACACACAGGGTGTGCACCAGGGGTTAACGGAGCCTCCAGCTGGACCATGGAAGGGACCAAGAGGATGCTGGGGAACCTTACGGGCTACAGGGGACTGGAGGAAGCCCCAGGTAAGTCCGGATTTCCTTTTTTTTTACTGCTCAGGGTCCCTTTCACCAGGGCTGGATTTATCATAAAACACTGTAAGCACATGCCTACAGGCGCCTGATGATGGAAAAGCGGCTCATGTCGGTTGTTAACAGCGGGTAAGCCTTTTTGTTTTACCTTATCACCTGCGGTAGTGGTGGTGGTAGTGATTTGTCATGGGAATGTGGGAGAGAAGCCAGCAATCCAATCTTTCATACGAGTTTATTTATATGGTCAAATGTTTATGTTGTCAGGCACCTACTGTTATAGCGGGATAATCCTGTGAAACGCGTTGTCCTTGTTTTTGTGCAATACATTTGATATACTCCACTGTATGTATCTAATGTGTGACTTTTGAGAGAGATGAGCTAATATTACCTCTCGTTTCATACATTTTCATATATATTGATCTTGTTTAAGCCTTTTTTTTGGGGGGGGGGGGGGAAGGGGGGTGCCTCAACCCAGCCAGTTTACACGTATTATATGGATCTTACTGGGTAATCATAAGCTTAAACTTTCTGAGACAGCTTTCTGCTGCAATATGTAAAAGAAAATAATTTTGCAGGTTTAAACAGCAGGAAAATGCATGAATTAATAACTCAGCTTTTAGGTAAGGATAGGTTTTGGGGTCTAAAGGACTCCTTGTCAGTGGTTTAAACTGCTGGTAATTGGAGTGAACAGTGGAACACAGAACACATATTCCTAGTGCTTCATAATACTATTGTAAAATGGAAATATATTATGGTTCATAACTTCAACTAACTTTTTTGATAGTAAAAATCATAATGAAGCTGACCTATGTAGACCCCTTCAAAGAAAAGTAGCCTAAATGGATTGCCAAAGGCATCCTATCAAAAACCTTGTTTCATTTAGCAACACTGTAAAATCTTGCTTACATTATGAGGTTAATTTACATTCATAGAAACTCCAGATGTAGAATATGTCCAAAAGCAGCGCAGTCTGCCTACATTATGGGGCATTACTTCACTCAGGGCTGCACTAAACATGTAGATTACATAGCCATATACAAGATATATAAGCGGGAAAATAGAAAATGAGAGTTGCCTGGGTGCAGACAAGCTAAGAAACACTCTGCTAAATGATCCTTATGCATATTCAGGTCATGCTTTCATCTGTAATATATAGAGATTTCATCTGGTGCAAGCATCTGTCCCCAGGGCACAATATGGTCACATGCAATTTGGTGAAAAGGCTGGTGTTTCATACCCTGGAGAATTAGAATTTTAATGTCTTCATGAAAAGTATGTTCAGTAGTATCTATACTTTCTAGTGTACCTGTTCATTAAGCTGCACAGGTATTAATATATGGTCAATCTCATGTGCTGTATCTTAGATACTGTGTGTATAAAAGTTCAGTTTACGGAATAACAATCTGAATGCTTTAAAATGTTCATTAGTTTGCTGCCAGACCAGAGCAGTGTATGGCAATAGCTACAGATTATATTATAGTTTTATTTCCCAGATACATTGGCGTAAATTGCAACTATACTATGTATTGTTTACAATTCCCATATCGATCAGTGGCACTGAAAATATGGGGCTGATTCATTAACCACTTCAGCCTTCTGTGTTTTTTCACCTTATGCATAATTTCAGCGCTCCTCCCATTAATTCGCCAATAACTTTATAACTACTTATCACATCGAAATGATCTATAGCTTGTTTTTTTTCTGCCATCAATTAGGCTTTCTTTGGGTGATAAATTTAGCTAAGAATTTTTGTTCTAAATGCATTTTAACGAAAATATTATGAAAAAAATTTGAAAAAAATAATAATTTCTCATGCTACCATAATTAAAACCCATGTTTGAATTTGCCCATTTGTCCTGTTTAATACACCATTTAAATTATGTCCCTATCACAATGTATGGCGCCAATCTGGAATTAAAGGTGCATTTTTTTCAGTTTTTGCGTCCATCACTATTTACAAGCCCATAATTTAAAAAATAATGGTAATGTACCCTTTTGACATGCATATTAAAAAAGTTCAGACCCTAAGATAACTATTTATGGCTTTTTTTATTGTCATTTTTTTTTAAGTTTATTTGGGAATTTTTGGGAGTGTGGGAAGTAAGGAGTTAATATTAGAATATGTGTAGGTCTGTTAAGTAAAATAAATGTATGTATGTGAGTGTAATTTTACTATTTGGCCACAAGATGTCCTTGTGCATTAGTTTCTGTTGCGTACAATTAGTACGCTAAACAGGAAGTAATGCGTGGATCTGTTACTTCCACATCGCAAAGACGCAGGCATTTCATTGATGTCGGCACTCATTGATACGGAGACTTAGATCAATGAATGGGAACTGCGCTCCCATTCATTGATCTCCAGGCTAACAAGCGGCGCTGAATACCACCGCAGGTGAATGCGCAATAGGCCGTCCAAAAAGCTAAAGTAGTTAAATGTATCTCATTAATTATCTCTTCTTACTGATTTTTTACCACAATTATAAATGATCTTTTCAGCACCTTCAGCAAACTTCAGCTAGCCCTTTCCTCAGTGCAGGGCTGGCGCTACCATATAGGAAACCTAGGCATTTTCCCCATGGTCTCCTGAGCACTGCCGGGCCCCCCCAGGATCTTCCCCCTCCCAACTTTATAGTGATCCCCGGGGCCCCTGTAAAATTGTCAGCAGCATAGTGACTCACCAGTCCCAGATAGTGTGCTCCTCCATTAGTCCGTGCATTCCTGTCTCAATCCCTGCTGGCCACACCTTTTCAGTGACCCCACGCAAGTTATTACATATTAACATGTCAAATGATGGAGATGAGGCACCCTTGCAAGAATGAAGATGGGAATGCATGGAGTTAGGTGGGTCAGATGAGTTGCTATGCTGGAGAAAACATTGTAGGGGCTTCCGAGGACCACTATACTGATGGGAAAACAGCAGCCAACTCTGGAGAATTGTAACTAGAGGCCTTGCCTCAGTGCAACATTCCAAAATGCATCATTATAGTTCCCCCACAGTGCAGATCTTATTTTTCTATGACTTTTCCACCAATTTACAAGAGAGGCTTCCAGCCCTAGATAAGTCTCAAGTTATAAGGTCTAAGCATGTAAATAATTCCTGGTATCTTGTGTAGTCACTCCACAGCAAAGGCAATCCCACCTCATTCTCCCGGTCACTAGAAATAAATGAAGTGCGTAAAGGAAAACATTCTTTAAACACAAACCATTGGTTTTCTTCATTCTTAATGCACCATACAATCAAAAAAATAAAAGCATAAGATACTCACTCTTGATTAAACTAGTTAAACAGAGAATGGGTTCTGTTTGAGTATATTTGGGGATACAAGTAAGTTTATTTTGGGGAGAGGTGGTGAAAATAGAATATATAAATGACACAAGCTAGAGGGAGTGGTACAAAGGGTCTTTGTTACAGTGGAAAGGAATGGAATAACCTGCCTATTCATTATTAGAGATGGCCCGAAAGGTTCGCCGGCGAATGGTTCGTGATCGCTGAGAACCGCGAGCTTTTCCGGAAGTTCGATTCGCTTCCATAGTACATCATTAGGGTCAACTTTGACCCTCTACATCACAGTCAGCAGGCACATTGTAGCCAATCAGGCTACACTCCCTCCATGAGCCCCCCCCCCCTATAAAAGGCAGGCAGCGTCAGGCATTGGACTCACTCCTGTGCCTGCAGTAATTAGAGAAGGGAGAGCTGCTGCAGACTCACATAGGGAAAGCTTAGTTAGGCTCTTGTAGGCTTGTTAGCTTGCTCCTTGCTGATTCTTATTGCTAAAAAAGCACCCCTCAACAGCTCTTTTGAGAGCTAATCTTGTTCGTGTGATCTATCTTTTTTTTTGTGTGTGTGGCCCACTTATATTCAGCCCTGTCAGTCAGTCGCAGCTGGCCTTTGGCCCCTTAATTCCTACTGTGCCACTGCCAGGCCCAGCACATTCAGTGACTACCTGTGTGTGTGACAGGCAGCTGCACATTTGTAATCCCAATCACTGCACCTGTTCACTGTTTAGTGCACCTACCTACCTACCTAACTACGTGAACGCACGCATTGTTAATACCACCAGTCATTGCACCTGTTCACGGTACCTGTGTGTGTGACAGGTGCACATTTTTAATACCCAGCAGCACTGCATATACCTACTTACCTGTTGTTCAGTGCACCCACCTACCCATGTGAGCGCACGCAGTGTGATATTTAATACCTCCAGTCACTGTACCTGTTCACGGTACGTGTGTGAGACAGCTGCACATTTGTAATACCCAGCAGCACTGCATATACCTACTTACCTGTTGTTCAGTGCACCCACCTACCCACGTAAGCGTACGCATATGATATTTAATACCACCAGTCACTGGGCCCGATTTATCAAGAGTGTCTGAGACAAAATATTAGTAGGTTTTTAGAAATCCGTACAGAACTGTCTCAGACGTCCTAAGAAATCACTAAATGGTGCAGATTCCTTCTTAAACTGTAAGGAATAGGAGGATCTAGGAAGGTCTCTCAGGCAGTGCAGTGTGTGAGGGGAATTGCTGTTGCTGAGGTAACCAACACATCTGCTGTCAGCAAGCTCTGAGTGAGGGGAGAGCAGCCCTTCACAAATCACATTTCTGTAGAACTGCTAATGAGCACTTCTTAATCTGCAGCAGTTAAGGAATGGCGGGCTAGCAAAAAAGGGCGCACAGGGATAGTGGACAAAAAGGGCGCCGCCATAGACTGCAATGCAAAATATCGGCTATTCGGCGCCCGACAGGAAAAAAGGGCGCCCGAGAAATAGCGTTTACAGGATAAAGTTTATAACAAATATCGTTTACAAGTTCGTTTTGACTTTGTATTATACTTATTTTTTCGTTTGTAAATTTCGCTTATATGAGTTTTAACTAGTTTTTTCGTTTTAAAATTACGCTTACAAACCTATTACAACTAAAATTTCGTTTACACTTCTTTTTGCATTTAAAATTCGTTTTCATATGTATAATGCTTAAATAACGTTTCTCAACCTGATTGTATTAGAAATACATCGCTTTTGATATTAACTTTGTTTTTACATTTATAATGCGTTGATTATAGTTACTAAAATATCGCTTTAAATATTACTGTTATTTTAAGATTTCTAATGCATAAGTGATTTTAAGGTTATCTATTGTATTGTATGTATATATACCTTTTTCTACTTCTAATATTATTAATGTATACGTGGTTTTAAGGCTACCTATTCCATGACAAATATATAAATTATTTTATTCATGTTATTTGGAGTGAAGTATTTTAAGGATTAAATATATTATTGTTTATATGTGTTTAGCGTGTTTGTGCAGTGGGGATGGTTAGGTTTAGGCATTACTAGGGGGTCTAGGGGTTAGGGATAGGTACAGGGAGGGTTAGGTATAGTTACAGTGCAATATACACACCAACAGGGGGGTGGTTAGTTTTAGGCACCACCAGGGGGGTCTTAGGTTTAGGCACCACCAGGGGGTCTTAGGTTTAGGCACCACCAGGGGGGTCTTAGGTTTAGGCACCACCAGGGGGGTCTTAGGTTTAGGCACCAACAGGGGGGTCTTAGGTTTAGGCACCACCAGGGGGGTCTTAGGTTTAGGCACCAACAGGGGGGTCTTAGGTTTAGGCATCAACAGGGGGGTCTTAGGTTTAGGCACCACCAGGGGGGTCTTAGGTTTAGGCACCAACAGGGGGGTCTTAGGTTTAGGCACCAACAGGGGGGTCTTAGGTTTAGGCACCAACAGGGGGGTCTTAGGTTTAGGCACCACCAGGGGGGGTCTTAGGTTTAGGCACCAACAGGGGGGTCTAGGGGTTAGGGATAGGTACAGGGAGGGTTAGGTATACTTACAGTGCAATATACACCACCAGGGGGGTGGTTAGGTTTAGGCACCACCAGGGGGGTGGTTAGTTTTAGGCACCACCAGGGGAGTCTTAGGTTTAGGCACCACCAGGGGGGTCTAGGGGTTAGGGATAGGTACAGGGAGGGCTCTGTGTGAGAGTAAGGTTAGGTATAGTTATAGTACAATATATGTCATATATACAATTTATTAAATTATGTGTATTTACACAAAAGGGGGGTCTAGGTGAGAGGGATAGGGATAAGGAGATATATCTGTGACCCTAAAGTTAGGTATAATTGTAGTAAAATACCTGTAAAACCTACCATTCTAATACTATGCTTAATACACGTGTAAATAGCGTTTTTTTTCTATAGACGCTATTTGACGTTTTATTTCAGAATTTGTTTACTGTTATAGACGGTATTTTGCCATTTCATTTCCGTTTATTTAACCTATATAGCACTAAATTATCGTTTATAACATATTAAACGAAAATATGGTTTTGCATTCAAACGTACAATTTCGGCTACACCCCGCGCCCTTTTTTCCACGCGCCCTTTTTTGATAGACGCAAGGAATGGATTTACACTTTTCTTAACTCTAATGCAGCTCTAGAAATCCACGCTAAACTCCAACTATTACACAGGCTTTGGGAAGTTTCTTACTATCATGCAGAACTGCTCTTCTGCTGGTTAGAACAGTTTTAGAAGAAAAAACTGTCGGTAATGCGTTGATAAATCTGGCCCACTGTACCTGTTCACGGTACGTGTTGTGACAGGTGCACGTGTGACTGGCTGCCTGCCCGAAGACTAAGTCGCTCCCCACACAGCATCTCTGCCTGCAGGTCGGCGCTTGACTGCCTTCTCCGCCGCCACCAACAGAGTCCACCAGGACTCCAGGCGGATTCCTGAAGTATTAAGATCGCTGCAAGCAGCTGCCGCTATAATAATTTTTCCTGGTGCGTGTACATGCTTGCCTAATTTTTCTGGCAGCACTGGAGCTGCAACAACAAAACAAAAGGCATGTACATGTGTCCTTGTTACCTTGCCCCGGTGAAGGGTCTTGCATATCACAATGAAGCAATGACCGACGGCTATATGAGTGTCTCGGGGGGGGGGGGGCACACCCAAGATAATAAGGTCATTGTGGACAGACCAAATTCGATCAGCTGGACAGTCACTGTTCTGTCATTGAGCTACCTCAGCCCAGCGACCATATGGGCTTGAAAACCACCATGGCCTGCACTCTGGCCATGGTGCGCACCAGTCCAGCATGGCCGTCACTACACAAAAAGCTGTTTGCGGTGTGTTACACAGTGAGTTTGGTCTGTCAGTGTGAAGCAGTACACTAATTACACTACCTGATTGATGTATACACATGCAAGATGTTTTAAAGCATTTTAGGCCTCCAATTTAGCATGCAATGTGATTTCATTTCTGCCCTTAAAACACTGCTTTGCGTCAAATCCAGATTTTTACCCGGGACTTTTGGCGTGTATCCCACTGATCCATGCAAAAACTTAGACCCCTTTAAACATCTTTTCCATCACTTTTGTGGCCAGCATAAATGTTTCTAGTTTTTAAAGTTCGCCTCCCCATTGAAGTCTATTACGGTTCGCAAAAGTTCGCATGTTCGCAAACGTTTGCAGAAGTTCGCGAATGCGTTTTGCAAACCGGAAATCGGAGGTTCGGGCCATCCCTATTTATTATAGGGGAGTGCTCAATTTTGTATAAACTCATATACTGTAGTTGTTTGTATAAAAAATAGGGCATTATTTGATCTGTTGGGTGGGGTGGGGTGGGGGGTGTACTGAGTTCTAATTACTCCACTACTTAGATAAATATCATATTATTCCCCAGCCCATTTAATGGTGTTAGTTTAAACATTTACAACCAATGTACAAATAACTAAATAAAGTCTTCGGTATTTGAAAGTATTTTAAAACACTCAAGAGAATGCTGTCTGAAGAATTCTGCAGACTGTCTTAGCAGTTTTGACAGAAGATGTTAAAGATTTTATTACTGAGCTTTTTTTGGCCAGTTCTATCCTGCTTGCAGCTTTTTATAGCTGTCACGGCAGAAATTCTGTCAGCGTTAAAACCCACAAGTCCATTCAGTTCCTTTGGCCAGCATCTAGTAATGATACTGCCAAGAGTGCTCTTATACACAACATAAATATCCGCCATCCGCAAATTATTTATAAATTGATCAACTGTTTGTTTAACTGTACCACCTAATATTTACAGTCTAAGCTATCCAACGCTAATTGCATAATCAATATTAGCAGATACTCTTTGTACAGCTCATTACAAAATACAAGGATTAGCCAAAACATTACATCTGCCTGCATAGTATTGTGTATGTCCTCATATGCTTGGGCATCAGCTTCACAACACCTCCAAAGGCATCTTATAGTACAAATACATTAGCAGTAGATCCATAGAGTCCTATAAATTGCAAATAAGGAATTCCATGGACTTTTTTCTAAGGCATTGCTATTATGACATGTCCCCAATCCCAGCAGCCGCGCTAGGTCTAGGGTTAGCTAAACAAGTGTTTTTACAAATGAATAGGAAAAAAACCAGGGCATCCTAAAGATCTTTTTGAAATAGTATTTATTTTTACTTATTCTCACTACTCTCCCTAACATATTAACCTTTTCGGGACCGGCCGCCTACCCCCCCTTAAGGACCAAGGCATTTTACGCGGGAGGGGGGTGCGCGCGTTTGGGGGGTCAGGCGGCCGGATCTCGTGTGTGGCTGGCTGGATTGGTGTCCCCCCATGGTGGCTTGTGCCCCCCCCCCCTTCTGCCAGCAGCCTTCACTCACCTTCCAGGCTCTAGCGATGAGCCGCACGGGACCCTCTTCTCCGGCCGGCATCTCCATTCTGTCTGACGATCAGTTCCGGGTCGCGGCTTGATGACGTCATCAAGCCGGGACCCGGCGCTGACGTCAGATGGAGCGGAGATGCCGGCCAGAGCGGAGGGGAGTGCCGATCGTCGCGGGAACGGCAGGGAGGTAAGTGGATCCTCTTCTTTCCCCCCCCCTGCCGCTGCAGCTGTCAAACTGATCACTACGATCCAACGGCGATCGTAGTGATCACGTGATCAGCAGCCATACGCGATGGCTGCTGATCACTCGGGGGAGATGTCGGCTGTCATATGACAGCTTAATCTCCCCCTCCGGGTGCGCACGATCGCGTCGGGAGCGGAAATTGCGGGCCGGCGTAGATTCTACGCCGCATCAGGCTAGAACAGCCACAAGTGCGGCGTACAATCTAATGCACGCGGTCCCGAAAAGGTTAAATAGCATAGAACATTTTGTGATTAAAGTGTCTATGGGAGATCACACACACCCCAGCATGTACGTGTAAAAAAGCGCCTGGTAAAAAGGGCGCCAGAGATAGCCGCTAGTAAAATATTGGTAAAATTACAGATATTCTACTACTTAATTTTGATAGTAAAATATCGGTAATCTTTACCTGTTATTTACTATGACCTAACCCTACTGTCACACAGAACCCTCCCTCTACTGATGCCTAACCCTAAAACCCTTGAAGTTGTCAAACCTTAACCACTTGACCACTGAGGGGTTTTTACCCTTTTAGGACCAGAACAATTTTCACCTGTCAGCGTTCCTCCCATTCTTTTGCTAATAACTTAAAGGGAACCTAAACTGAGAAGAATATGGATTTTTCCTTTCAAAATAATACCAGTTGCCTGACTCTCCTGCTGATCCTGTGTCTCTAATACTTTTAGCCACAGCCCCTGAACAAGCATGCAGATCAGGTGCTCTGACTGAAGTCAGACTGGATTAGCTGCATGCTCATCTCAGGTGTGTGATTCAGCCACTACTGCAGCCAGAGATCAGCAGGACTGACAAGCAACTGGTATTGTTTAAAAGGATACATCCATATCCCTCTCAGTTAAGGTTCCCTCACTTCTCATCACAACAAAATGATCTATATCTTGTTTTTTTCACCACCAATTAGGCTTTCTTTGGGAAGTACATTATGCTAAAAATTATTTTAATCTAAACGTATTTTAATTGGCATAATAAGAAAAAATGAAAAAATATTAATTACTTTTCAGTTTGTGGCCATTATAGTGCTAAAAAAACGTTCTACTGTGGATAAAAAACACACATTTTATTTGCCCATTTGTCCCGTTTATTGCAAAGTTTTAAAAAATTCCCTAGTACAATGTATGGCGCCAATATTTTATTTGAAAAAAGGTGCATTTTTTTAGTTTTTTGCGTCCATCACCAATTACAAGCCCGTAAATTAAAAATTAACAGTAATATGTTAGTTTAACCCCCTTGCCGGTTATCCCGAGCTCAGCTCGGGGTAACCTGCGCAGGAGGATTCCTCAGGCCCCGCTGGGCCGATTTCTATCAAATAAAAAGCAGCACACGCAGCCGGCACTTTGCCAGCCGCGTGTGCTGCCTGATCGCCGCCGCTCTGCGGCGATCCGCCGCGAGCAGCGGCGAAAGAGGGTCCCCCCAGCCGCCCGAGCCCAGCGCAGCCGGAACAAACAGTTCCGGCCAGCGCTAAGGGCTGGATCGGAGGCGGCAGACGTCAGGACGTCGGCTGACGTCCATGACGTCACTCCGCTCGTCGCCATGGCGACGAGGAAAGCGAAACAAGGAAGGCCGCTCATTGCGGCCTTCCTTGTTACTTTTGATCGCCGGAGGCGATCGAAAGTGCGGATCCGGAGCGCCCTCTAGTGGGCTTTCATGCAGCCAACTTTCAGTTGGCTGCATGAAATAGTTTTTTTTTAATTTAAAAAAAACCCTCCCGCAGCCTCCCTGGCGATTTTAATAGAACGCCAGGGAGATTAATAATAGTTTATGCTGGCATTTGACATGAATATTAAAAAAAAAATCAGTCTCTAAGGTAACTACTTATGTATTTTTTTTATGTCATTTATTTTTCCTTTACAAAAAAAAGTTTGGGTTCTATGGGAGGGAAATAGTTAATTATAAAAGTCAGTGTTGGGATTTTTATTAAATAAAAGTGGATTTTGGTGCAATTTACTATTTGGCCACAAGATGTCCCCAGTCATTTCCGATTTCACATACGTACATGAATCGGAAGTAATGTGTGGCACTGTAAAAACAGGAAGATACAATGAATGCAGGCATCTCATAGACGTCGGCATTCATAGAATCGGGGACTTAGATTAATTATTATTATTATTATGTATTAGATTTATATAGCGCCAACATATTACGCAGCGCTGTACAATAAATAAACTTACAGACAAAGACAATGATAACAGGGGTGACAGAACAATACAGGTTATAGACAATAGATACAACAATACAGGTAATAGCAAAAAGATACACAAGACAATGCAGACAGTAGTACAATGCCAGATCATAAACTGGAGTGGTAGTGGTAACAAGTTCCAAATTCTGGGTAAAGTGCACACAGTCAAGTATGATACACAAAGGGGAGAGGGCCATGCCAAAGGCTTACAATCTAGAGGGAGGGGTTGGTGACACAAAAGGAGGGGGTGCAGCAAGAAGTTATTGGCAGAAAGGATTAGGGCAGTGTTGAGTTCATGTAGGCCTCCTTGAAGAAGTGAGTTTTGAGTGCTTTTTTGAAGGTGTTGAAGGTGGGAGCGAGCCTGATGGGCAGTGGGAGAGAGTTCCACAGGATGGGGGCAGCTCTAGTGAAGTCCTGCAGTCGTGCATGGGAGTGCGAGATGCGTCGGGTGGTTAAGAGGAGGTTGTTGGAGGAGCGAAGTGGGTGGCCTGGTGTATATCTGCTGACCAGGTCAGAGATGTAGCTTGGGCAGGACTTGTGTATGGATTTGTTGGCCAAACATAGGACCTTGAAGCTAATTCTGAAGTGAATTGGAAGCCAATGAAGGGATTTGCGTAGGGGAGTCGTGGAGACAGAGCGGTGGGAGGAGTAGATGAGTCTGGCTGCTGCGTTCATGATGGATTGTAGGGGGGCTATGCGGTTTTGAGGGAGGCCTGACAGGAGGGAGTTGCAGTAGTTCAGGCAGGAGATGATGAGGGCATGGACAAGGAGTTTGGCAGTGTCTGGGGTCAGGAAAGGCCGGATCTTGGAGATGCTGCGTAGGTGAAAATAGCAGGCCCTAGCTACGGTTTGTATGTGGGAGGTGAAGGAGAGGGCCGAGTCCAGGGTGACAACCAGGTAGCGGGCTTGTGTTTTGGATGAATGATTGTGCCATTGACAGAGACGTAGAGGTCAGTGGGGGGTGAGGCAGCACGGGGTGAGAAGATTAGGAGTTCAGTCTTATCCAGGTTTAATTTTAGGAACCTGGCAGACATCCAGGATGAAATAGCCGAGAGGCCACAGGATACCTTCTCCATGGTGGTGGTGGAGAGGTCAGTGGTATGGAGGTAAATCACTGCGTTCCCATTGATTCATCTCTCTACTAACGGGTGACGACGGGCGTCGATAAATACTATTCCTCCTGCGAGTTGTAGCAACTCGGAGGGAGGTGTAATTTGGGGTCTGGTGATTGCTGCATCCCCTAATTACTCTCACCCAGGGCGCACAACATAGGATTGCAGCTATGATGGCGTCCAGCTTCTGCACTCAGCGCTGAGTGCCGGATGCCGAAATAACCTGCTTCGCTAACTTTGATAACACAATGCTAGTCAAGTACATGCCTCTACATGTTGGACTAGGGTAAGGTATTTTACGCACAAAAAAATGGGGAATGTGTGATGTCAGCGTTATCATGTGGCTTAGAGACTGAGACCTGTATATAGCTGGCTTCCAGTGATACTGTATGGCATGGCTATAAATGTGTTATTTAAAATAAGGACTAATATTTAAATACAAGTATAGCCGTAAGGGATCCCGCCTCAAAAACATTGAGGAGTGAAAATGCCAATAATCTATTTGCATTAATTCTTGTGAAAATGATGTTAAACTCAATTTTCAAGCCATAATTTTTGGCATATTTTCATGGTAAAAATATCGATTTTTTGCATTTTTGCAGTAAAAATTGTCACAGTGAAAATATTGTTTTTCTGCATTGTTGCACTTATCACAATTTTTCACAGTGAAAATATTAATATCAAAATATCAAAAATACAAGCTTATTTTTTTTGCGAAAATTTAATTGAAATCAAGAATAGCATTTTCAATGTGAAAATGACTTTGGCTAAAATTCACAAGCAACGCTGCTCAAGAAGCCCCACAGCCACCAGCAGAGCCAGTGTGGGTCTAAAATGAAGGGATGACAAGCAGTAGCTCTTCATTTCAAAAGCTCCATCTGCATAGCATGGGTGGGCCTTCTAGAGAGGACACCTGTATTCTTCAGGTTAAGAAATCACAACCACCTTCCACGTTATTGACGCTTAACTTTTACACACTGGGTCAATGCTCCTGGATTTAGAACAGGTGTGCTTATCTCATTACTCCAGGAGGTTCTAGTTCCAATGATCAGATGGGGATTTGTCCAAAGAGCTGCTGTGCCAGTGATTGCAATAGAGTTCTTGAAATGGAGAGAGCTATGTCCTCCTCTGCTTTGGTGCCATATCCCATTTATTATGGGGATGAAGCTGTTAAAACAGAGTGGGGGCTAATTTTTCCTTAATCCTTCAATATGTAGCCACATAAACCATCTGCAAGGGGCCAAGAGACTTCTTAAGTGGGAGAGGCTGTCCATGGAGCTGAATATAATGGCCCTATGGAAACCTTCCAGGGCCTAGTGCACACCGAGCGGTTTTTAAAGTGATCCGCAAACCGCTTCCGCCTTAGAAAATGCTTGGCTAATGTATTTAAATGGGCTGGTGCACACCGGTGGTTTGCGGTTTTTAGCAAACCGCAAACGTGGGTCCTGCAGCACTTTTGCGATTTGCAGAAGCGTTTCTGCCTCAATGTAAAGTATAGGAAAAGCTCAAAGCGTTCTGGAAAACGCAAGATCAGAGCGGTTTGCCAGGCGTTTTTGTTACAGAAGCGGTTCAGTAACAGCTTTTATTGTAACAATATTTGTAATCTGCTACACAAAAACTCTCCCAAAAACGCTAGGCATGTTTAGAAAATGTCTCTAAACATGCCTGGAATCACTCTGAAATCTGCTTCAAAAACCTCTAGCGTTTTGAGGATCTGCTAGCGGTTTTGGTGTGCTCTGGGCCTTAAAGAGAACCTGTACTGAGTAAAATCATTTAAAATAAACACATGAGGTAACTTCAAATTAACATTACACAGTTACCTTGCCATCAGTTCCTCTCAGAAGCTCACCATTTTCTTCTGGCAATGATCCCTTCCAGTTCTGACAACATTTTGTCAGATCTGAAATATATCAGTTGCTGTCAGTTATATATCAGTTGCTGTCAGTTATAGCTGAGAGGAAAACTGATGTACCAGGTAATGTCCATGTTTCCCTATGGCTCAAGTGGGTGATGTTACAGTTTAACAGTGTACTGACCAGAAAGCTGTTATGGGTAATGGCCATTTTCAAAATGGAGGACGGAGAATTCCCTTGATCACAGTGCACAAACAGGACGTGGGACAGGAGAAAGACACTGAGGAGTAGACTACACGGGAGGTAAGAATGACTTATGTATGTTTATTTTGACTTTTAATTTTCAGTTCAGGTTTTCTTTAAGCTTCAGCTGGTGGCACATAAAGAGCGGTGCATAGTTATATCTCACAGGCTGCAATTACTTCTGCCAGCCATGTTATTCCTGAAGCAATTGTGTGATCTTCTTTCTTGTGGTGGGATAGCAATACAGTTGTCCATCATGATTGAGAATGAAAAACCCTGAAAAAAACAGTAAATGATCTTATCTATCGCTGTGTCAGATTATAAAGAAGAAATATTTCCAAATGTATTAGTAAAATATGCACAGAGAACCAAATAATCCAATCTAAATAATAATCCAAACATTTGTATAGCGCTTTTCTCCTGTCGGACTCAAAGCGCTCAAGAGCTGCAGCCACTGGGACGTGCTCAGGAGGCCACCCTGCAGTGTTAGGAAGTCTTGACGCAAAAAGCACCATATGCATCCAGCCATTCTGAAAGACGGAGAGCTTGTTAGTACAAATTAATAATTCAAGAATAAATATTATCAGTGTAGTCTCCTGCCAAATAGATAGTATTGTGGAAAAAGGGGGGGGGGGGGGGGCAGAAAATACTTCACTGATATAAGTAAATACAATATTATCAAAAATAAATATAACTATTACTGTAATATTTAAAATCAATATACTTTATTTATATGTCCGCTATGCAATGCTGTAATGTAGTGATCTGCAAGCCTTTTTCCGCAAAGCCTGTCCGCAAAAAATGGCCCCTCTTGCCGCTACTCGTGTGCCCCCAGACACCAGAGCTGGGACAAGGTCCTCCAGCACCCAAGGCTGAGACACCAAAGTGCGCCCCTCCATCCCACCCACCCCAGCTGTCACACACTGATTGCTATTAGACTAAGAGGGCCACAGGGCCCACAACCTCCCCAACACCTTAATATCTAGTTATCTGGCTTGCAGTCACTGCCATGTATCCCCTTTTCTTATTTCTTTCTGCTTAAAACACAATTAGGAATGACAGCTGAATGAATTGTGCGCCCCCTCCTACACTGCGCCCTGAGGCTGGAGCCTCTCCAGCCTATGCCTCGGCTCGGCCCTGCCAGACACCCAATATCACCTTTATAGCTGCATATTGTGGTTTTGCAGAAGAGAGTGGAAGCTTTAGGAGGGGAAGTTAGGGTTAAGCACCACCAGGGGTGTTAGGTTTAGGCATCACTGGAAGGGGCTTAGAGTTATGCACCACCTGGGGGGTTTAGGGTTAGGCACCACCAGGAGTGAGGTCTTAGGGTTAGGCACCACCAGGGAAAGTTTTGGTGTGAAAGTAAGGATATCTATCTATTTTTTTCCAGGTGCCTTTATTTCATGTATGCAATTTAGTGTGCTCATATTACTCACTTGCAGCCATGCTCATACACAGATGGGAGTACGACCACGAGAACATATATGACAAACTCTTCTCCGATGTGTTCAGAGTAACCTTGCACAGGAATGGTGGTTTCAGGGATGATGGATTATCCAGTATCTTCCCTCTACTGAGGTATCTCTTTTTAATTGGTTTTCAGGTTCACTTTAAAGTTGAACTAGAGTAGACTCTACAACATGATCTGATCCAGAAGATATAAAATATTCCACTACCGAACCTTCCTCCTGAAAATAAACTGGATTTATCCAAGTGGTTTAAACAGGAAAAGGTTGTTTTAACATACATTCACCTCTAGGGATGGTCAATGAGATGCAAACAATGTTGAGTGCAAATTCCGATACTAACTTGATGCAAATGTATGCAGTTTGAAAACTGACCAATCAAATGTAGTAGCAGCAGCATTTGTTTGGTCTGTTTTCAAGCTGTATACATTTGAATATCATGAGCATAAACATTTCCATCAACTCAAAATTATTCATAACTAAGTAACCATCTCTATTTAACGTGTATACTTTAACTGAAATGTAGTGTACAAGATACAGAGGCGCCAAAAGAATAAAAGGTAATTAAATGAACTTAAAAAACCAACTGGTTAAACAGAGGAGGCAGCGGTGGTCTTACCCCCTCCAAACAGACACAGGCAAGGACTGCGATTCAGACAGTCAACAATTTATTCGGAACTCCAAAAAACAATGCAACGCGTTTCACGGGCCATACATCCCGCTTCCTCAGGCAAAATACAGTAGGAGTCACAGCTGCAGAAAATACACAAACAGACAACCAGAGGCATAAAATCGTCAAAGTGCTGATATGAATACGTAAATTTACATTTTGCATTACATTTTAGTGACAAGTTGTGCGCGGGTTATAAATATTAGTTTCAGACTGATAGTAGTCTCATAGGTATGCTTGACAGCTATAGAATGGGTAGGGGGAATGTTAAAGGTGCATTGTGCTAAACAGAGTAAGACCAATGATAAATACAAACAAATATGCAAATACATAAAGTAAAAAATTGGCTGGGTTTGCTGCCGGTTGTTGTGGACATCATACAGAACAACAGTGAATAGTGGGTGAAATTGGGAGAAAGGGTTGACATGGTCTAGAGGAGGAGGAGGAACAGAGGGTGTTGGAATGGCTAAAAAACAGGTGGGGTGTTTTAGGCAGCAAGTAAACAAGAGTATAAGGAGAAGGCAGACTTACCATCTGTATTATATCAGCGAGCTTGGCGCCTCTGTAATGCCAGAGGACACCTGAGTTCATTAAGTAGCATGGATCAGTATGAGGAATGTGAGAGTACTTCCGGGCGGAAGTGTGTCATAGAGGGGCGGGGCCATCATGTGTGTAAACTTTGTAAATTTTGTAAATAAAGTTGAAGAAGAAAAAAAAAAAAAAAAAAAAAAAAAAAAGAAGGAACGACTAGAAAAATTAGTTTCGAACTGATGAAAGTCTCAAAGGTATGCTTGACCACTTTAGAATGGATAAGGGGGGGTGTAAAAAGTTGCATTGTACTGAATCAGAGTAAGACCAATGATAAATACAAACAAATATACAAGTATTCAACATAAAAATGGTAGAAAGACATGTAAAATGCATAAAATGTATAAAAATCAAAATAAAAGTTGTATATCATAAAATTAGAATAAACATATACATTATTAGAAGGATAAAAGAGAGGACTATTAAAAGACTGAACGGATTAGGTAAAGTGCTTAATGTATTTTTTCTAGTACTTCATTAAGACCCTCAGGAACCAAAGTCCTGAGGGTCTGTATCCAATACATTTCCAGTTTTTTTTAGGGTAACAGAGGCCGCCGGGGCACTGTCGTTGATCTGATCAATGAGAGTGATGGTGAAGGTGTCAGGGGTGCCGTCGTGTGCGTGGTGAAAGTGACGTGAGACACTGTGCAGAGGGAAGTGTTTGAGGATATTCCTTTTGTGTTGTCCTATCCTACTACGGGCTTCTTGTGTGGTTCTGCCAATATACTGGAGACGGCAAGAACAGGAAATGAGATAGATGATAAATTTGGAATGGCATGAGATATGTTTTTTTATTTGGTATTGAGTACCTGTGGTGTGAGAACTAAAGCTGACTGTGTTGGTAATGAAAGGACAGGCTAAACAGCGGGTGTGGTTACAGGCCCAGGAGCCGGGGGGAAGTGTACTGGAAGAGGCGGAGGGAGGATGGTTGCGAAGTTTACTGGGAGCTAACAGGCCACGGAGGTTGGGTGCTCTCCTATAGGTGATTTGCGGTCGGGTAGGTAATAGGGGTTTAAGGTAGGGGTCCTGGAGCAGGATTTCCCAGCGATTATGTAAAATAGATCTAATGATTGAGTGTTCTTTGCAGTATTTTGTGATGAATCTAGATTGAGGGTTATTGTCAGTGGTAGGATTGGAGATGGTTTTTGTAGTGGATGGTTGGATTTTGGCCTTATGCCGTGCATCGCGGATCAGCTTCTTGGGGTATTTTCTCTCAGAAAATTTTTTTGCAAGAATATCGGATTGAGAATTGTAGTCATTGATATCGGAACAGTTTCTAAAAATCCTTTTAAACTGGCTATATGGGGTATTCTGGGTCCAAGGGCGGTGGTGAAAACTGCTGAAATGAATGAAATTGTTGGAGTCTACTGTTTTGAAGTATGTTTTGGTTTGTATGGAGTTGTTAACTATGGAAATAGTAAGGTCGAGGTAGTTGATTGTGGTAGGGTGGTGTTGGGCAGTAAAATTGAGTCGGGCTTTGTTACTGTTGAGGAATAATATGAAATTAGGAATGAGGGTGGTATCACCCTTCCAAATGAAAAATAGATCATCAATATAGCGTTTATATAGGATTATATTGTTTTTGAACGGGTGATCATTGTTGAGTAATGTTGTTTCAATTAATCCCATGGTCAGGTTAGCGTACGAGGGTGCAAAGGAGCTCCCCATAGCTGTACCGCTAACCTGATGATAAATACAGTCATTAAATGTGAAAATGTTGTTGTACAAAATGAACTCAATGCACTGCAGAAGGAACTGTTGTTGTAAGGGGGGCATATTGGGAATAGTGGTGAGATAATATTGAATAGCAGAAAGGCCGAATTGATGTGGAATATTTGTATATAAGGATGTAATGTCACAGGTTAACCAACTGTATTCAGAGGACCAGGTGATCTGGGATAATAGTTGTGTGAGGTGGTAAGAGTCTTTTAAATAGGATGGGAGGTTGATGACAAGTGGCTGTAGATGTTTATCAATAAACCGGGAGAGATTACTGGTCATGGAATTAATACCGGAAATGATGGGTCTTCCGGGCGGTTTATGTAGCTGTTTGTGGATTTTAGGTAGATGATAGAAAAAGGGGGTAGCGGGGTGTTGGTTAATGATGAAATTGCGTTCGTTTTTTGTAATGATGTTCTGGAAGAAGGCCTGATTGATGAACTGTTTGAGAATATTGTTAAGGGCTGTTGTGGGGTCGGAAGTGAGTCGGTTGTAGTGGTTGCGATCATTAAGAAGTCTGAGGGATTCGTCAAGATAATCAGATTTATTGAGAATAACTATACCACCGCCCTTGTCCGCAGGTTTGATGACCAGATTGGGGTTTCGGAGTAGTGTTTTAAGAGCTGTATGTTCGTTGGGGGTAAGGTTTGGTTTTGTGGTGTGAGTTTGTGTTTGCAGGGTACGCAGATCATCCATAACGAGGGAATAAAACGTTTCAATGTAATGGCCCTTAGAGGCTGTAGGATAGAATCGGGACTGTCCTTTCAGTTGGGTGGTGATGAATGTTTCCAAATGTATCTCATTGGGATCAGTTGTAGTGATGGCAATTGAGTCGTTGGCAGTAATGATGAGGGGTACAGAGGAGAGAAGTGTCTGATTTCTCTTAATCGCAAAGTGGCGTTTGAGAGTGAGTTTTCTGATATATGAGTTAAGATCTGAAAATAATTCGAACATATTGACTGAATTGGTTGGACAGAATGATAGGCCTTTGTCCAGAAGACTTATTTCATGTTGGGTGAGTATGTGCTCAGAGAGATTGAATATGCATTTGCTGGTGGGAGCAAGGTAATTAATGTTATGTTTGTTATGTTTTTTATTTTGGCCTTTACCTCTGGAGCCCCTTTTTTTTCTCCGGGTGGATGTAATGGGTTGGTCTATGGTTAGTGTGGGTGGTGGATCATGTTCTGGGAATTGTCTGGATGCGGCTGAACTATGGGATGGTGCGGGATCTGACTGGATGTCATGTGGGTAGGCGGACTGTTCGTCTCCTGCGCTAGGGATGTAGGAAGGTCTAAAAAAGACAGCTCAGATATATTGGGTTCTTGTTGTAAAGAGGGGGCTGGATGAGATAGGACATTAATGGGTTTTAGGAAGGACCTCATAGACGTTTGGATAGTATTGGGAATCGGAATTTTTGGAGTTTTTAGCGGCCGAGGGTTGGTGGGGAAAGCGGGTTTTGGTGAGGGGGGTTCAGTGTCACACAGACTAATCTGTGAGATCCTGAATTCGGAGGGGGAGGAAATGTCAAGGGTATGCTTGTTGATGATATTTAAGGAAAGGGCCGTGGGGTTAGTGATAGTGTGATCTAAGGAAGGTAATTTGGCTGTTTTTTTGTTTTGGGTCAGGGGGGGAGTGTTTTTTTGGGGGTGCTGCTCTGCCGTCTCGAGTACATCGGCCGAACCTTCTGGACTGCTTATTTTGTCAAATGGTCTTTTTTTGGGGTTTGTACGGGCTGGTGGGGAAGCTGAATTGGGTCTGGGTGTGGAATGAGTAACTTTGGTGGGGAGTGGGAGTAGTGCACTGATGGGTGCCAGAGGGAGAAGGGAGGGAGGGGGAGGGGGGGTTGGGGTAGTGGTGGTGATGGGGGTGGGTGTGGTGGGGAGTGGAATAAGGTTGGCCGTGGGGTGTGAGGGGTGGGGGGGAGGTGGGAAGGGGAGGGGTGGGGGAGGAAAGGGAGGATATTTGAAGGTGATGGGTGGGGGTATGGAGAGACTCATGAGTGGGCGTGGAGTGGGTAAAGGTAATTGTTTGGGTGGTGGGTGTCGAGGGGGATGTGATGGGAAATTGGGAGGTGGTCTGGGTTTTCGTTCACGTTCGCGATGCTCCGCATAGGCCAGGCGGTCTCTGTTTAATTTTTTTATTTTATTGTCAATGGTGTCGCGTTCAAACTTCATAACCCTCGCTTTTAAGTTGGACATCAATGGTAGATATTGTGGATTATCATGGTGCAGAGCCAAGAAGTCTTTACAATTGTTAATAACGGGCTGAAGGTCTTCCACTAGTGAGGTACGTTTTGCAATGATCCTTGACATCATCCCTTCGCCACAAGTCTCTAAATATTCGTACCATTCTGTACAATATATAGGGTCATTAGGGAATGCAGAAAGGGTTTTCACCCTGATGCCATCTGGTGAGATTTTTTCAATAATGTATGTTTGCTGCATCGAAATATCAGCTAAGTGAAAGAATTCGTCTTTCAGTGCATTCTCCAGCTGGACAAAGGATGGTTTTAAATCAACAGTTACTTGTGGGGGTTTGTTCTCATCTGAGTTGGTGGGCTGGGACTCCTTGACATCAGGGTTACGTTTAAACTGTGCGAGGAGATCAGTTCTGTGTGTTGAACGGTCAGTGATGAAATCCATGATCAGGGTCTCCAATTGGTGTCAGTGCCCGATTCCGAAGATGGGCCAAGCGAACTTGAAAGAAAATAAAGCAGAGGGACACCAAGAGCCCCAATAGTGTAATTCGTCTTGGGGACAACAAAATAAATGAGACGTTAAAATTATACTCACAAACCAGGGTTACCAATAGGCAACCACTGTATAGGCAGGTGGGGAGAACAATCCTGACCCCACTCAGGAATAAAAAGTCGCTCTCTGTAGACAGGAAGATAGGGTAACAACCCTCCACCCAGGGTGGACTCAATGTAGTGTACAAGATACAGAGGCGCCAAAAGAATAAAAGGTAATTAAATGAACTTAAAAAACCAACTGGTTAAACAGAGGAGGCAGCGGTGGTCTTACCCCCTCCAAACAGACACAGGCAAGGACTGCGATTCAGACAGTCAACAATTTATTCGGAACTCCAAAAAACAATGCAACGCGTTTCACGGGCCATACATCCCGCTTCCTCAGGCAAAATACAGTAGGAGTCACAGCTGCAGAAAATACACAAACAGATAACCAGAGGCATAAAATCGTCAAAGTGCTGATATGAATACGTAAATTTACATTTTGCATTACATTTTAGTGACAAGTTGTGCGCGGGTTATAAATATTAGTTTCAGACTGATAGTAGTCTCATAGGTATGCTTGACAGCTATAGAATGGGTAGGGGGAATGTTAAAGGTGCATTGTGCTAAACAGAGTAAGACCAATGATAAATACAAACAAATATGCAAATACATAAAGTAAAAAATTGGCTGGGTTTGCTGCCGGTTGTTGTGGACATCATACAGAACAACAGTGAATAGTGGGTGAAATTGGGAGAAAGGGTTGACATGGTCTAGAGGAGGAGGAGGAACAGAGGGTGTTGGAATGGCTATCATGTGTGTAAACTTTGTAAATTTTGTAAATAAAGTTGAAGAAGAAAAAAAAAAAAAAAAAAAGAAGGAACGGCTAGAAAAATTAGTTTCGAACTGATGAAAGTCTCAAAGGTATGCTTGACCACTTTAGAATGGATAAGGGGGGGTGTAAAAAGTTGCATTGTACTGAATCAGAGTAATACCAATGATAAATACAAACAAATATACAAGTATTCAACATAAAAATGGTAGAAAGACATGTAAAATGCATAAAATGTATAAAAATCAAAATAAAAGTTGTATATCATAAAATTAGAATAAACATATACATTATTAGAAGGATAAAAGAGAGGACTATTAAAAGACTGAACGGATTAGGTAAAGTGCTTAATGTATTTTTTCTAGTACTTATTCATGAAATAAGTCTTCTGGACAAAGGCCTATCATTCTGTCCAACCAATTCAGTCAATATGTTCGAATTATTTTCAGATCTTAACTCATATATCAGAAAACTCACTCTCAAATGCCACTTTGCGATTAAGAGAAATCAGACACTTCTCTCCTCTGTACCCCTCATCATTACTGCCAACGACTCAATTGCCATCACTACAACTGATCCCAATGAGATACATTTGGAAACATTCATCACCACCCAACTGAAAGGACAGTCCCGATTCTATCCTACAGCCTCTAAGGGCCATTACATTGAAACGTTTTATTCCCTCGTTATGGATGATCTGCGTACCCTGCAAACACAAACTCACACCACAAAACCAAACCTTACCCCCAACGAACATACAGCTCTTAAAACACTACTCCGAAACCCCAATCTGGTCATCAAACCTGCGGACAAGGGCGGTGGTATAGTTATTCTCAATAAATCTGATTATCTTGACGAATCCCTCAGACTTCTTAATGATCGCAACCACTACAACCGACTCACTTCCGACCCCACAACAGCCCTTAACAATATTCTCAAACAGTTCATCAATCAGGCCTTCTTCCAGAACATCATTACAAAAAACGAACGCAATTTCATCATTAACCAACACCCCGCTACCCCCTTTTTCTATCATCTACCTAAAATCCACAAACAGCTACATAAACCGCCCGGAAGACCCATCATTTCCGGTATTAATTCCATGACCAGTAATCTCTCCCGGTTTATTGATAAACATCTACAGCCACTTGTCATCAACCTCCCATCCTATTTAAAAGACTCTTACCACCTCACACAACTATTATCCCAGATCACCTGGTCCTCTGAATACAGTTGGTTAACCTGTGACATTACATCCTTATATACAAATATTCCACATCAATTCGGCCTTTCTGCTATTCAATATTATCTCACCACTATTCCCAATATGCCCCCCTTACAACAACAGTTCCTTCTGCAGTGCATTGAGTTCATTTTGTACAACAACATTTTCACATTTAATGACTGTATTTATCATCAGGTTAGCGGTACAGCTATGGGGAGCTCCTTTGCACCCTCGTACGCTAACCTGACCATGGGATTAATTGAAACAACATTACTCAACAATGATCACCCGTTCAAAAACAATATAATCCTATATAAACGCTATATTGATGATCTATTTTTCATTTGGAAGGGTGATACCACCCTCATTCCTGATTTCATATTATTCCTCAACAGTAACAAAGCCCGACTCAATTTTACTGCCCAACACCACCCTACCACAATCAACTACCTCGACCTTACTATTTCCATAGTTAACAACTCCATACAAACCAAAACATACTTCAAAACAGTAGACTCCAACAATTTCATTCATTTCAGCAGTTTTCACCACCGCCCTTGGACCCAGAATACCCCATATAGCCAGTTTAAAAGGATTTTTAGAAACTGTTCCGATATCAATGACTACAATTCTCAATCCGATATTCTTGCAAAAAAATTCTCTGAGAGAAAATACCCCAAGAAGCTGATCCGCGATGCACGGCATAAGGCCAAATACCAACCATCCACTACAAAAACCATCTCCAATCCTACCACTGACAATAACCCTCAATCTAGATTCATCACAAAATACTGCAAAGAACACTCAATCATTAGATCTATTTTACATAATCGCTGGGAAATCCTGCTCCAGGACCCCTACCTTAAACCCCTATTACCTACCTGACCGCAAATCACCTATAGGAGAGCACCCAACCTCCGTGGCCTGTTAGCTCCTAAACTTCGCAACCATCCTCCCTCCGCCTCTTCCAGTACACTTCCCCCCGGCTCCTGGGCCTGTAACCACACCCGCTGTTTAGCCTGTCCTTTCATTACCAACACAGTCAGCTTTAGTTCTCACACCACAGGTACTCAATACCAAATAAAAAAACATATCTCATGCCATTCCAAATTTATCATCTATCTCATTTCCTGTTCTTGCCGTCTCC